>NC_056726.1:1349954855-1350137355 GCF_019279795.1 Protopterus annectens | reverse complement strand
ATATTCTATCACCATATGAGCTACTGCTCCAGCTGGTGTATATAAATATATTATGAGATCAGTGCAGGTTTTTTTAGTCTTGTATCACTGAACTATCAGTGGGGAGGGTTAGGTTAAAAAGATCTATCTGCATTGTTGACAAGGAGATAATAAAGCCTGTTTTTGAATGATTGCTAAAAATGTTCTGTAGCAAAGTGAGATGATGGGTATTAGGTGGAGCACTGAGGATGAACTTAGATGATTTCTGGTGTACTTACTCCAGCTTGTTTTTAAACCTGTGTACATTGCATATTCATAGAACACTCTGCTAAGGATTTGGATCACTAAGATTTTTGTTTTTGGTAATGGGATTAATGATATGTATCTAACCAACAATGAGTATGTGACTTGCAAGCTTCATAATTTTTTTTTATGTGACGGGAAACAGCATTCAGACTTTGGAAACACTGTCCAGTGGAGGACTAAAATTTTAATTTTTGTATGAGGTGCCATGCAGTAGCCACCATCACTGGATCTATAGTTTTCAGGTAAGTCTCTGCTGAAAACGAAGTTAGATGTAATAATCCTGGACAATGAGGACTGAAGACTATATGAACTATCCTATAGAAGACATACGAAATAGAAAGAGCTGCCTGATATGCACCCTATGAAAGTCAGACCTTGTAATAGCTGCTACTAGAACTTCGCATGACTCACTGTTATCATTTGGGAATGGAATAATTTAAGCACAGCATCCCTGTAAGAAGTTAGGTGTTCAACTAATGGACCACTAGGAAGCCAGTTCTTTAAGTACAGGCAGATATTGGTTTCTGTTGCCTTTGCTGAGCTGCTATTATGGACGTGGTGCACACCTCCGGCACTATAAGTGAGACAATATGGGACAGTCTGGAACTGATAAGGTCTGGCACCTAACTGGAAGTGCAAGTACCTGCTGGACTACTTGGTGATCTTTAAAAGAAGGTAGGTGCCGTGGAGGTCCAAAAGGCACATCTAAATCCTCTTCAGACAAGCATGGAAGGGTCTTCTAAAATGTGGTTTTGGGGTGAAGGAATTAAGGCTACTGTGGTCCTATACCGCCTGAGGTTCTTTGTTTTCCTTGTTACCAAAACAAACATGAAATAGAATCCTAACCCTTTCTGGTCATGTGAGACTTTCTGGATAGTCCCTCACCCCTTTTATAACAAGAAGCTGATAAACTCCTTCATTATAACATGTTCCTGATGGAGTGAGGTAACTTGCAAGGGTAATGAGGGGAGAAAGGTTGGGGACAGAAATGGAATTACATACTCTACTAATATTACTGTCCACATAGTGTGTGTACGTACCTTTAAGAAGCATTTCCAGATGTAAGCAAGTGCATATAAATACTGAGCATGTGCAGGCAGCAGTGCCATTTTGACAGAACAGCCAGTGTTAACATGTATGTGTGTAGTAGTCAGTCTGTTTATATGTTTAAATTTGCATTACAAAGCCTCATTTCTGATGTGTTTGTGTGTAATAAAGCTGCTTGAACTGAACCAATGAATGTTTGTCGTTTTTATCCTGACCAGATGAGCGATATGGTGTCAGAATGGGGATTAAAAGAATAACTTCTTCAAGCCATGAGGTGCAGAGTTGAAAGTGAAGGCAGACTAAGGAGGGTGAGTAAAATGCAACTCAGACAAACAAATAAAGGCCAGAAACAAGCTAAAGGTAAAGAAAACTGCACAAATGATTTATTTGGCAAAGGAAATGAAACGGCTCATTTATAAGGCACAAAATGCATTATTAAGCAGACGAATAGCACAAAACACATTATTAAGCAAACGAAAGGCACAAACTGTATTATTAATTAAACAAAATGTTTGAAACCACAAAATTTGATAAAATTAGCAGCAATATTCATATGGGGCTCAGAAGTACCTTTGGTTTGCATAACGAGCATGTTTAAAGTGAAACGGGCACAAGAAAAGTACAATGAGCATGATAAGAGATTAAAAGGGCATAATGAGTACAATAAAAAGGGCAAATTAAGCTTAAAGAGCAAGGTGACTGCATGTTTTTTAGTAAAAGACTGTGTTTGGGCACAAACTACTATTTTGCATTGACCAAAGCCATTCAAAGCATAACTAGAGTTGTTTGAAGTATCTCCAAATGTGCAAAGTGTTTGCAGAGTATGCGTTATGATGGTGTAATTATTTCAAAGAGTTTGCTATGTGCAAAGTACAGTTATATTGCAAAGTGCAGTCAAAGTACAGCCATTACAAAACGTTTTTTGTGGTGTGTGCATTTATTCGCAGAATGCCACCATTTTGAAATGTTTCTTACACTGTACAGAGTTATTTCACAAAAGTACAGCCATTTTGAAGAGTTTCACAGTATATCTTACACTAAGGAGTGGTTTCACAAAATACAATGATTTCAAAGTGTTATTGTGCTATAGAGATTTATTTGTCAAAGTGCAGTTATTTCAAAGATGCTGTTATGCTATTGGGCATAATTACAAATGCTGGCATAAAGTTCTGGCATATACATATTTATGTGTGTATGTTCGTACATAATTTCCAGCACCTTCACTACTGTGTGTTGATATGGCAGAGGCATTTTGCAGACCAGGTCCACTTGCGTTTGATCAAAATATAGCAGAGAACTGGGGAGTATTTGGGCAGGAATACAATATTTTTATACAAGCAGCTTTTTCTGACAAAGATGCACATACTAGGGCATTCATTTTGCTTAACTTAAGTTTGGTTAGAAGCTACTGAAATAGAGCATTAATTTGAGTATGCACCAAAAGTACATGCAGGAGAGGGGGAAAACCCACCATATTGTGGTACCGGCTGAATCAAGGGAGGACCCTGAGTGCTTGAAACGTAAATTTAGAGAAATGTGCAACTCCCAGACAAATGTTACATTAGAGAGGCACTTATTGTATACAGGAGACCAAAAGCCAGGTGAAACTTTTGCAGCTTATATCACTGACTTGAGAAACAAGGCTGAAACATGCAGATTCGGTGACTTGAAAGATGAGTTAATAAAGGACAGGATTGTGTGTGGTGTCCACAGTGCTTCAGAGAGAAAGATTTTGCTTCATGACAGTGATTTAACGTTAAGCAAAGCCATAGAGATTTGTTAAATCCATGAGTTCACAGAAAGGCACACAAGTATGCTTACAAGTGATAAGAGCATGGTTTCAGCAGCCTCTAGAGCAAACGTAGACAGTATGCAACACGTGGCAAGCAGAAACAGGCCTAAGCACATGGCAGCTGTAATCCCTGCTGGGTTTCCTGGGAAGAGTCGTAGCTTTCAAGCAAGTTCCAAGACTAGCTCAGTAAGAAGGGCATGCTCAGTACAGTATAAAAGTGAGTCCTCAAAACCCAAGTCAAGTCTTATTGTTAAGTTTTGTAACTGTGGTGCCAATCACGAGTCTAAAAGAGAGAAGTCCTTAGCTTTTGGTCAGCAATGCCACAAGTGTAAAAAATGGAACCATTTTCAAAAGTTTTGTAAATCAGGCAAGACCCATTCGGTTATTAAGAAAGGTCACTCAAAAAAGCAAGTTTATCATGCAGAAAGCTGCAACCCTACTTTCTATGTAGATGGTGTATCTGTGGTCGGTAAAAAGGTTAATACAGTAGATTTGTTGGAAAAGAATGAAGAATATTTTGTACTGTTCTGATCAATGGTAAACCCACAGAGCTCAAAGTAGACACTGGTTCAAAGTGTAATGTAATGACAGCCGAAACATTTGCTAACATGAGAGCTGGTGAGCAACTTAATTTGGCCATTTGTGCAAAGCTTGTTGCTTATGGAAGTGAAGAGATTCAAACCAAAGGTTCAGTAGTGTTTTCATGCTATTTGGCTAGGAAGAGTTACAGCTTGCAATTTTATGTTCTCCGAAGGCCTGTGCAGTCATTATTAGGTCTCAGAGACAGTTTAAGAATGAAACTGCTTTCTTTTAACAAAGAAGTACATCATGTAAGCACATGTCTCAGTTACAGCTATACTGATGCTATCTTCTCAGAGTATGCTGATGTGTTCAATGACAAGCTAGGCAAACTTCCAGTTGTGTACTCCATGAAAATAGACCCAAAGGTCAGTCCAGTGGTTAGACCAGCAAGTAGATTTCCAAAAGCTAGGCAGGACAAAGTCAAGATCCAGTTAGACAAAATAGAGCAGCAAGGTGTGATTTGAACAGTCACAGAACCAACTGAGTGGGTGTCTTCCATGGTAGCTGCTCATAAGAAAAATTCTGATGAAATCAGAATATGCATTGACCCAAGAGTCTTGAACAAGGCATTAAAAAGACTTCATCATCCTATGCATACAGTTGAGGAGATTACCACCCTCATGCCAAATGCCACTGTTTTTTTCTGTCTTAGATGCAAGGAGTTCATTTTGTCAAGTGATGCTTGATCACAAATCTTCACTACTGACTACATTCAGTACCCCATTGGTAGATACAGATTCCTCAGGATGCTTTTTGGAATAAATTCTGCCAGTGAAGTCTTTCAGCGTTCAATGGAGCATTTTTTTTCAGGCTACCCATGTGCAATAATAGCTGATGATTTAGTGGTTGGAGGTAATGGTGAAGCAGAGCATGACAAAAACCTCAGGAAAGTTCTGAACAGAGCACCTGACATGAATTTAAAGCTCAATCTTCTGAAGTTACTTATATAGGTCATTTATTTACCAGTACAGGCTTACGACCAGATCTTTCCAAACAAGTAGCCATTCATGAGATGCCAGCTCCAGACAATATTCAAGCCCTACAGAGTTTTCTTGGTATGGTTCACTATTTGGGCAAATTTATCCCTGTCTTTAGTGAGTTATCAGCTGCTTTGAGAGAGCTGACATACAAAAATGTTGCATGATCATGGTTAGAACAACACCAGAGAGCATTTGATAACCTCAAACAGCAAATTGATAGCCTGCCTACATTAAGATACTATGATGTCCACAAACCAGTAGTTCTTTCCTGTGATGCTTCAACGTTTGGTCTTGGTGCAGTTATTCTTCAGGAGGACAGACCCATTTTCTCTGCATGTAAAACGCTTACCCAAACTGTGATGCAGTATGCTCAAATTGAGAAGGAACTTTTGGCAACTGTGTTCGCATGTTCGAAGTTCCATAATTATATTTATGGCCAAGCTATCCAGATAGAAACTGATCATCAACCTCTAGTTACTATTTTAAAGAAGCCTATGCATTCAGCACCAGCAAGACTACAAAGAATGATGCTGAAATTGCAAAAGTATAATTTCAAAATGGTCTAAGAGGTAAACTTCTTTATCTGGCTGATACCTTATCCAGATTGCCCAGAAATACTACTGAAAAGCTTGATGCAAAGAATTTTGACTTTGATGTCAAGGAAGTGCGTAATTTTCTACCACAAGACTTGATGAGCTGAGAGATCATACAAAGACTGATCTAATTTTGCAAAAGTTCAACCACTTCATCAATGTAGGATGGCCGCCAAAGCAATTTTGTGTACTGCCACAACTGCAACCTTAGTTTCCATACAGAGATGAGATGCTGATGGAAGATGGTATCATTTTCAAAGGTCCAAAAGTTATTGTTCCAACTTTCTTACATCAGTATATTCAGATTTTACACTGTGGCCACCCAGCTTCCAATTCTACCAAAAGAAGTGCGAGAGGACTAGTATTTTGGCCTTCTCTATCAAAAGACATTGATAAAGTGCTTTCTTCTTGTTCAGTGTGTGTAACAGTACTAAGCCGCATTTGCAAAAAGAGCCACTTCAGCTAAGCCAAATTCCTGAACTACCTTGGCCAACAGTAGCAACTGACATATTTGAGTGGAACAATCAACATTACTTATCGTTGGTACACTTGTTGGAACAATCAGCATTACTTATCATTGGTATACTTGTTGGAACAATCAACATTACTTATCGTTGGTACACTTGTTGCAACAATCAAAATTACTTATTGTTGGTACACTTGCTGGAACAATCAACATTACTTATCGTTGGTACACTTGTTGGAACAATCAACATTACTTATCGTTGGTACACTTGTTGGAACAATCAACATTACTTATCGTTGGTACACTTGTTGGAACAATCAACATTACTTATCTTTGGTACACTTGTTGGAACAATCAACATTACTTATCGTTGGCACACTTGTTGGAACAATCAACATTACTTATCGTTGGTATACTTGTTGGAACAATCAACATTACTTATCGTGGTACACTTGTTGGAACAATCAACATTACTTATTGTTGGTACACTTGTTGGAACAATCAAAATTACTTAGTGTTGGTAGACTCTTACTTGAACTGGTTTGAGATCAATTTGCTACCTAAACTAACATCCATTGCTGTTATTACGAAGATGAAACTTCATTTCTCAGTCCATGGTAGTCCACACAAAGTTATTTCTGTCAACTGTTCTCAGTTTACCAGTCAATTGTTTCAGAGATTTTCAAAAGAGTGGGACTTTCTCCATGTTACTAGCAGTCCTGAATATCCACAGTCAAACAGCCTTGTTGAGCATGCAGTACAGAGTGCAAAGCAATTACTGGAGAGGCCAAAGCATGACAATACCAATATGTTCTTGACTTTACTTAATCTCCGAAATATACCCCATGACAACCTACTTGGCTTGCCTGCTCAAAGACTTCTATCTAGGCAAATCAGAACAACCTTGCCTATCAGTTCTAGTTTATTGATGCCTAATGCTAAAAACAACACAGCAATCAAAGCCTAACTTTTTAAGAAGTGTTCTTCTCAGAAGTCCAACTATGATAAAACAAGCAGATTTCATCATCCCTTAAAAGAAGGAGAGACAGTGAGGATGCAAACATCGAAAGGCTTTGATTGAATTGGTCAAGTGAGAGGTATATGTGCCGAGCTGAGATCCTACTTAGTGGAATCTGAGGGTACAGAGTACAGGAGAAACCGCAGACATATTCTTCCTTTATCAGAAATGATACTGCAGCATTGGACCTGTGATACAGACTCTGGATCTCAGAGCAACCCTGACCATGTTCGTTCTGAAGAACATGTCTCAGTATCTATTCCCATTCCTGACGATGTCCTTGATGTCCCCAAATTTGAACATTCCTTGAAGGCAGTCCCTACTGCTAGATCCAATTCTGACTTTTATGTTACACAGTCAGGTCATATTCTAGACCTAGTGTAAAATACACAGCAACCTGGACATGATTGTTTTATATGAGTCTGATTTTGTATGACTGCATGTCAAAGAATTATGAAAAAGTAGAAAAAAACTATCACCAGATACACGGCCAAGCAGCAAAAGGCGAACTAGAAGATGTATGTGAAAAACAACATACTTCAATAACACATAAAAAAGGTAAGCACTTTCACGTTTTAAACAAACGTTTCTTCAGACCAATAAAAATGCAACTAAGAATAGAACATTTAAATACAATAAGCTATATAACATAACCAATCAGGAGGCTACAAACTAGTCCATGCATAAAAACGTGTCACATGATCACTTCACATACAATCAATAACTCACATTCGTCACAACTCCAGAATCAAATCAGGCTTAAAGATGTATAAATAATATACAAACGTAGAACCTATAATATAAAGACAGTCAATAAAAAATACATATACAATCCTAAAACTTTATCTAATGAGCTTCCGTGACTTCAACACAGGTTGCAAAGGTACATGTTCATTTAAACTGGACCCTCTATTGGCCTGTATCAAAATAATTCACTGTAGCTCACAGGACTCAGTCCTATTCCTCAGATCACCTAACTGTTCCATCTTAAATAACCTATCAACTGCCAAAAATCTAAAATGATGGTTATTACCTTCACTAGTTACATGCCTGGCAAGAGCACTGCATGAACTACCTTTATGTATATGATATAAATGTTCTCTAATCTTAAGCCTCAAATACCTATTGGTCTTACCAATATAAAAACATCCACAACAGACACAATAAGCAAGACAGACCAAGTCAGTAGTGCATCAGTCCACCCTCACTCAAAAGGAATATAGAGTGCCTGTATCAGGATGTTTAAAACAATTTGTACTATCAATCAGTCAACAATAATTGTAGCTACCACAAGGAAATGTACCAAGATCACCTACATCCAAACCACAACAGTAGTTGTTCTTAAAAGGATACCATAACAGTCTCTTTAATGAGGGTTTATTTTTATAAAGGAATCGGGGTTTGGTACCAGTAAACCTCCTAACATTATCATCAGTCAACAGGATAAACCAGTGTTTCCTGATCACATCTGTAATAACTTTTGTGTTACTTCTATAAAACACTGGAACCATCATCTCATTCCTCTTGGTAACAGATCTAGCCGTAGCCACCTGTATAGAAGAAGAAAAATATGGTTTAGATCTAGTCTGCCTCGTAGATGTACCAAATGTTAAAGCCTCATCTAACTCATCAGGACAACATCCCCTACATGATAAATCATGTTTCAACTTTCCTAATCATGAATAAACTGATTGTCACTAAAGTTTAGCCTAGACATCCGTATGCTCTGACCCTTGCCAACATTATGAAAAATGTGTCTAGGGTGTATGCTAGTCCTACGTAGCAAAGAACATTTATAACATTCTTTCCTATATAAATTAGTGGTGAAAGCCAAATCAGGTCCTCTACAAATAACATCCAAAAACTCAATACTAGAATTAGAAAACTTAAAACTAAATTTAAGAAAACCAGTAGTGCTGTGTAAAAACTCAACAAAACTCTTCAACTCATGAATGGTACCAGTCCGTGCAAGAAAAATGTCATCAACAAAACAACAATAAAACTTAATAAAATGCTGAAAACCTTCAGAAACAAAAACAAACATTCTCCCATTGTGCCATAACCACATTGGCTTAGCTACTGGTACAGGAAGTGCCCATAGCTAAGCCAGCCTGCTGCAAGTATTAAGCACCATTAAATGTAAATACATCAGTTTCAAGGACCAGCTCAATAAAAAGACAACATCTCATTAAACCTACCATCAAATCTTTCAATCAAATACTCCTTAACTACATATCAAGATGCTCTTGCTCGAAGCACTCCTCAAAATGGAGAACATCGACATTTGTGCTGTAACAGAGACCTGGTTTAAAGCAGCAGAAAGCATCTCTGCGCTACCAGGCTAAAACTCATTCAACACCTTTTGGCACCAGAACATGGACCAAAGCTCCAAAGGTGGTGGTGTCTCCATATTCATAAAGGATATGCATACCTCCAGACTAGTATCTCAGCATAACGCATCTGAGATACTTCAGGTACAACCAACATTGGGTAAGACGGCAATTCAGTTCATAGCCTGCTATAGGTCCCCAACCATGTCCCAAGACTCTCACTCCACGTTCCTAAGCACCCTGGAAACTATTAGGGTCAAACCCAACACTCTCATACTAGGTAACTTCAACTACCCCTCTATCAACTGGGAAAACTACTCATGTACCAATACATTGGCCCACCGCTTCCTGGAATTCATCAATTCCAATGCCTTGAACCAGCTCATTCTTACCCCCACTACAGGAAGCGATATCCTTGACCTGGTTATTACTAACATGGGCAACCATTGCCCCACACCAATAGTCAATTCCTCCTTGGTTTGATCCGACCAAAAACTAATCGCCATGGAAATCCATATCTCACCCACACCTCCCGCAAAGGTAACCACCAAGAAAAACTTCTCCAAAGCTGACTTTGGTCTCCTAAAAACTGAGGTGGTTAACTTCATGGCACCCATGTCAATGGAAAATAGATGCATGACTGGCGAATCATACATCAACGCACTGTACGAACACGTACATAAATAATGGATCTTGCCATACCTATTAGAACCAAGACGCTCTCCTCCAAAAAAAGGAAGCCAGTCCGGTGGTCCCCTGCCATTAATAAACTTTACAATAGAAGGAAGAAACTGTTGCAGAAAAAGGTGAAGTCCCAAGACTGGAAAAACTCCCTTACTAGCCTCAACAAAAAGTTGAGATCCCCCATCAAAACCTCTAAAGCCAGCTATGAAGGCAGAATTGTGGCAGGCACTAAAAACAACCACAAAGCCTTCTACAGTTATATCAAGAATCTCCATGGCAATACCCAGGTTTGCTCTGAGTTACTGCACAATGGTACCTCCTACACTGAGCCAACAGATATTGCCAACATACTGGCTGACAGATTCAGTGCTAACTTTGCCGCTCTCTCCCCCCATAAAGGACCAATCACAATACCAGATGAATGCTAGGCACCCAGCATTACTGTAGCACAGGTTAAAGCTGCATTGTCCATGGATAAGAATACAGCTTCCATGGGACCCAACAATATCCCTGGATGTGTTCTACATGAACTACAAAGTGAACTGTCACCACATCTGTGTGCCCTGTTCAATCACAGCCTCACCTCAGGCTTTGCCACTATCGAATGGCGCACTGCTACAGTCATCCCTCTCCATAAAGGAGGAAAGACTAGAGACCCTGGGAATTATTGCCCCATTAGCCTGATGGGTTTGATATGTAAGGCTATGGAACGCATCATCAAGGACCTAATTAACAAGGATATATAGAGAACCTCCAAACTCTAGATAATATTCAATTTGGTTTTGTGAAAGGTAGATCATGCCTGCTCAACCTGGTTGACTTCTTTGAGTCAATTACCAGAGCTGTGTATGAGGGCAATGCAGTTCATACAGCCTACCTCGATCTGGCCAAGGCCTTTGATACCATTCCCCACTCAGAAATTATTAATAAACTCACCAAACTAGGCATCAACCCCTATATCACTAGGTGGGTTGCAAATTGGCTCACAGATAGAACCCACAGTGTGAAAGTAGCGGACTCCAAGTCAGACTGCCGACCAGTCACGAGTGGAGTCCCACAGGGATGGGCCCTGGGTCGTCTCCTGTTTGGCATCTACTTCTAAGAAGTCCAGGCCAACACAGAGGGGACTCTGGCTGACCAAGTTCGCAGATGACTGCAAGCTGGGAGTCCTTATTAACTCCAGAAGTGATGCAGACATCCTACAGAAAGGCCTCACTGAGATCAGTGACTGGTGCCGAAACCATGGCCTTAAGCTTAATGCCAAAAGATGCATCATCATCCCCTTTGGAAAAAAACTCAGTTCCCACTAATTACTACATCGATGGGAGCTCAGTAAACACTGAAGACGTTATAAGAGATCTGAGGACACAGGATGATAGCAACCTCTCCTTCGACCACCGCGTTGCCACTGTGGTCAGAAAGTCCTTCTATGTGGCACATCTCATTACCAAGAGTTTTGCATCCAGGAAGAAATAGTTCATCATTTCTCTCTACTCTTCCCTCATTAGGTTAATCATCGAGTATAATTTCCCATTTGGCATGCACCTCACTAGACACATGCAACAGCTGGAAAGGCCACAAAAGTACCTCATGAAGAGGATCCTAGGCCTTAAACACATGTCCCACACGGACAGACTCAAAAAACTCCAGCTATTCTCTGTCTCATATTGTCTACTAAGAGGCGATCCCTGCTTGACTTACAAAGCCATGTCTGACCAAGCTCTGTTAGAAATGCTACATCTAAAGAAATCCCAATCCCTCCGCACCAGATGCTCCACAGACCTCGACCTCATTACCACAATCAACAGAACATGTTGGAGGGACAGGTTCATAACCCAGAGACTGCCCATGCTCTGGAATACACTTCCCATACATGTAAAGTAGAGCACCTCACTGGCCCTCTTCAAGAGAAGTCATGAGTGGATGGGAAATAGAAAGTTCACCCCGAGGATCACTCCAGTGGCTATACTTGATAGAGGCACTGGGAACTACCGTCGGATGGCATGATGCCAGGGCACTTCTATGGGCTAGGCTTGTAAAGGCTCCAGGGCCATTAGCCTAGTACACACCTATGAACCTATGAACTAATTCAACTCCATCATAGTTAGGAATAACAGTGAATAAAGACGTGACGTCCATAGTAACTAATAAACATGCATTATCAAGCACATTCAAACTAGTGTAATCATACAAATCTCTTAGAAAATGTTTTGTGTTTCTAAGAACCACACTAGACTTATTGAGAATAGGTCTCAACTTTTTTTCTATAAAAATAGAAACAGGCTCCATGAGCCACCAGCTCCAGCTATGATCAGTCGAAAAGGTCGAAACATCGGATCCTTATGCATTTTAGGAAGCCCATGTAAAATCAGAACTAAAGGATACTCAATCTAAAGATGGTGAGAAAGTTCAGGTGTAATAAACCCACTCATTAAACAATCATTAGAGCTATGATTGCTTGTGTTCATATGACTATTGATGACTGTTTAATGAGTGGGCCCTATCAGAATGTCAGTCATGCCAGCACCACCCACACCTGCACAAATAATGGTAGTGTATCCATATATAAACAATTGCTGGGAGATAGTGCAGATGTGACTTCTAGTAAGTGTACAGAACAATGAGGAGATGCAAGCTACAGTGAAGCAACAAGATTGTATCAAACTAAAGGGCCCTGTTATAGAGTCTAGAGAAAAAATCACGGACATCTTCAGATAAAGAAAAAAACATTAAAGTTCCTTAAAACACTGTATGGAATCAGAATGATCTACTGTATTCTCTGAGAAAACAATGGCATTAATATCTCATCAGAAGTGCATTATCAAGCTCTGAGTTTTGAAGCTTTCTGAAAGTACTACTGAAGTTACTGACACTTTTGACTACAATTCATCTTCTACTTCAACACTAAAGTCAACATCAAGATAGCCTTCTTCTACAGCACCTGAGAATGTTACTAAAAAGACTCTTCACAATTTTGGCTGCAAATTGTCTCATTATGATAGACATGACAATAGTGCTAAATGATCCACTGTTTGTACTTAATACTGATACCATCAGAGACTGAAAAGCGATATACGTCATATTTTAAACTGAAAATCTACTGCAAATGCATTAACATCTTGACAGAGTTACAGCACATTTTTCAGTCTTTGTAAACAGCTTATATAATAAGATGTTATGTATTTACCATACCATCTGTATTTTTTAATCTCTCTTCACATATGGGTCCAGATCTGATGCTGTTAGCAAGCTCAAGGCAACCAAAAAGCTCTTGGGCACTTCCCCTTTGCCACACTGTATCTCTCCCCATTACCCTGGATCTTATTTGCTATAATTACATATACACACACATATATGTGTATATATATATATGGGTCTACTTCTGCTTGTCGAAAACACACTTTTTTGACAAACAGAAGATCGAAACTACATAAGCGAAAGTTCACTACATCGACATGCGCACTTTTGTATAAGTCAATTTACCGAAGCACATTACAGTAGGGATAAGGAAATATATCCTTTTCCCCACTGTAGTGCGATCGCAGAGTTAGTGTATTTAAGTAGGGGGTGTGGGGGGGGGCAGGGGGGCTTGCCTCCCTGCAAAATAGTGTTTAAAGTAGTTTGTTTTGAATTGGCTTTTGCAAAAGTGCACTTTTGATTTAGTGCACTTTTGCTTAAGTGGGTTTCTACGTTTCTTGTTGCAGATTCTGAAATTTCGATCCAGAAACGTTACGCATATATAAATATATATATATATATATATATATATATATATGCTAAGAAATGAACTTTGTGACAATAACAGCATTCAAAAAATAGTAGTAAATCACACCAACAATTCTTGTAGTACTTTAGCGCTTTCGTCTTATTTATTATCAAGGCTTCTTCAGAAAGACATGTTTCATAAGTATGAGCAACCATTTTCACTTCCCTTAAATACAGTAGTTCTAGCAGGCCATTTAAATTAACAACAGTTCCTTTCCAATAGTAAAGTGTGAACAAGCAGGGTGCTGTGTGCATTTTCATTAACATTTCAATCGCAGTTACATAAGGTAAACTGGTCAGACAGTAATAGCTTTGTGGTGCCGTGTGCATACTAAAAGGGATCATGTGCAAAAAGGGATTGTGTGCAAAAAAGGGATTGTGTGCAAAAAGGGATTGTGTGCAAAACCAAAAAAAAAATTTAAATATGGGGGAACCGGGAAGGATGAGAGTCATGCTGTGATGATTCTAATATAAACACGTACCTTACGAGTCTTTGCCTCCAACGGTAAGTAAAGAAGGGCACGGAGGAATGTGGAGGTGTCAGGTAGAGAGTCCTACTATGCTTTGGTATCAGTGTGTGTGTGTAGAGAAATGTGTGGGTATGCCATCTGATGGGGGAGTGGGAGGAATGTGGTGTGGACTTGAGGGTGGGCTGTTAGGGGACCACCCATGACAAGTAGTGTGGAGCATATGAATAACTGAGTGTCCCAGAAGACTGTCAGTGCGGATGGTACCACCCGTGGGCTGGTTTGGATGGTATCACCCCTTGAATGTCTGCGTGAAAAGTGAGACCGGGGGGGTAGTTGGTGCAGTCAGCGGGGGCTAGCCTGGTGACTGGGAGCATGTGTGTAGGGGGAGGCAAAAGTCAGAGAGAGAGGAAACACATTATATTCACTTGCACAGTTGTAAATCCATAAACACATTAAATCCACTTGCACAATTCTTCAAAACCTCTTGCACAATTCTTCAAACCCTATCACATTTCAATCTCTATACCATTTAAGTGCGCGTTTAATGTTCAGTGTCTCGTTGAGACCTGGATAGACATCAGCTCTCAGTTCTATCTGCCATTTTAATTCCCGGACTTGCAGGAATGTGTCCATGTCCCCTACAAATTCTGTTATTTTTTCCAGTGCTGTGAATTTGAATCCTGTGAAGTTTGGGCAAACAGCACTGTGTTTAGCCAAGGCATTCAAACTGTCCTGTTTGTGTATTGCTGCAGTGTGTTCTTTAATACAGCTACTCAGCTTCCTGTTCATTTTGCCGATATAGAAATTCCCACAGCGTTCGCAGAAAGCACAGTAGACTACATTTTTTGTGTTGCAGTCATAGTGGTCATGTAGACTGAAAGTTCTGTTGCAGTGCGGGAAGGTGACATTGTTGTCTTTTCGTATGTGTACACAGGCGACACACTTGCCGCAGTCAGACATTCCAGGTTCTGTCGATACTTCGCTCTGTGGGGATGCGCTTTTATTCTTCTCGAACACACCACCAAAAGAAGAGGTTCATTTGAAACAGAAGATCGGGGATGCCTCAAGTAACTTTGTCAGACCTTTTTCTCCTCCCAAGTTGTCCCAATTGTTGGTGAGGACCCCTCTGATTCCAAACATATCTGTGGAAATTGGAAGGGAAACTTGACAACCAGTCCTTTTTGTTTGGTCCATTCTATGCCATTGCTGTGAATCCCTTTTCCAGGATTGGTGGGTACCTGGAGTGTCTGTGCTGTATGATCTCTTGGAACAGGTTGTCCACTAAATACTCTGGGTATTTTCTTTACTAAGAACAAGTTTCTGAGGTAAAAACCTTCCTTGATGAAAACCTCATCCCTAAAAATGAGTCTGGATAACCGGATGAATTGTCCTTTTACAATATTCTTTTTCATGAAATGGGGATGCTGGCTGCTGAACTCTAGATAGTTATTCCGGAAAGTGGGCTTGCGGTAGATGTTGGAGTCAAACTGTCCACTTTCCGGGTCTATAGTGAGGTGGATATCCAGGAACTGAGTGGTGGTTCCGATATGTCCTACCGTGAGGGTCAGGAAGTCCAGACTCTGGAAAAGGGTTTCCAGAAAATTGCTCAGAGAAAGTCTGTCACCCCTCCAGACAAAAAAGACGTCATCAATATAACGCCTGTACATTATGGTGTTGTTGAACCCGGGCAGTGATTCAACCTTATCCATTTCCCAGGCACTGAGGACTAAGTCTGCATATGCCGGGGCCATTTTGGACCCCATGGCTACCTCTTTCTGTTGGTGGTAAAAATTCTCGTTGAATTGAAAGAAGTTATTTCTTAATACTGCTTCTGTTAACCTGCATACAGTATTAATCTTAGTCTCGCTCAGGCTGGAGTGCCTGTTCAGGTAATGTCTGGTGAGGGTCAGTCCTTTGGCGTGGGAGATGTTTGTGTAGAGTGCTTCTACATCTAGGGTGACCAGTAAATATTCCCCTCCATCCAGCCTTAGTTTGGAGATGTCATTTAGAAAAGCCCAGGAGTCCTTTGTGTAGTATTTGCTGTTAACAGAACACACTCTTTAAATTTGCCATATTCTTGTAATAAAGCTTAGGAAATGTGCCAACTAATGCTTCAGTTGATGAATCAGAAGTTAAAATAAGCCAATTCTTTTTAATTACATCAGTGACCTTATTTATGTCACTGGAAAAAGTCATACGAACTCTTAAGATGTTGTCCCTTCTAATATGTCCATGTGGGTGTCGGGAGGGGGTCATAAAATAAGGCCTCCCAACATCCTTCCTAAGCTGGAGGGCACCACACATACCCTTAGCTATCTCAGTCCCTTTATACCCTCTATCCTCAAAATCATCCTTCAGGGTCAAGATAAATTCATCAAAGTCCTGATATTTGACATGTAGCCTAGAGGCCCTTAACATCTGTCGCTTCACCACATTCTCAAACACAATGTTAGGATGCATACTGCTACAATGGACAAAGCCTGGGTTGTAACAATCCTTCCTATAAAGGCTTGTAATAAGTCTATTACTACCAGCTTCCCTCTTCACCATAACATGCAAATAGTATATCTCAGTATGGGACTTAGTAGCAGTGAACTGCAAAAAGTCTGTTTCTAAAAGTCTAATTCCACTATGGCGCCAGTCCAAATCATAAAAAGGTCATCCACTAACCGTTGGTAAAATTTTATCTGATGACCCCACCATCTTGAACTCACTCAAAACCTGCGTTCCCATATGGCCATAACTGCACTGGCGTAGCTACTGGCACAAGTTGTGCCCATAGCTACGCCATGCCTGTGGTGGCAATATCTATTGTCAAATGTAAAAATGTTATTCTCCAAGGAGAAATACAATAAGATCAATCTGCCTAACATCCAAATCACTTCACATTTTAATGAAATCTTTGATCATAAAATACCTTGCTGATTAGGTATCAATGTAAACAGTGATACAACATCAAGTGTTACCAAACGGTAACTAGATGGAAACACATCACCCTTAGCAAACTCATATAAATCAAAAAGAAATTGCTGTGTATATTTTAACACAAAAATATGTGTCCAACATCGGTTTCAACTTTTTCTCTAAATAAATGGACATAGGTTCAGTGAGTCATCCCCCCAGCAACTATGGGTCTGAATGGAGGATGGATCATGTTCTTGTGAATCTTGGGTAGACCCTGAAATAATGGAACAAGAGGTAAATCAACTTTTAGGTACTTATACAAATCATCAGGAATAGCCCCTTCTAACTTTGCATTATAAAGCAAACCATGAACACTGCTAATAAAACCATATAACTCAACCTTAGAAATGCATTTATAAATTTCACTATCAGACAACATAGCATTTACACTATTATAATAAAATTCACATTTCATAACAACCACCATGCCCCCTTTGTCAGCAGATTTTATCACAATACTTCATTCATTCAAGATGGAGTGTAAAATGTCACTCCTTTAGTGACAAATTAACAAACCTGCTGCCAGTTTTACCTTTCTGTAACACATTATAAATATCAGATTCACACGTTCTCAAAAATACTTCTAAAGTAGAATTATTGACAGGAACAAATGTACTAGGTTCATGAAATAAAATAACATCCTTGTCAGAAGCAGTCTCTCCAAACTGTAACTTCAGCATAATATTCCATGCAAAAAGTTTCAGATCAAAAATAACATCTGTCACATTGCAACCTTGCCATGGGATGAAAGATAAACCTTTACTCAAAATGGATACTTCTGCCTCAAACCTTCGAAGATATATTGTGCATCAGCCTTCATCTCTCATGAGCCACAGTCTCTTTAAACTGTTGTTCTCTTTTCTTTTGTGGCTCTTCTTCCACTTCCCCCTCGTTCGACTGTGTGAATGAGAGTGGTCACCTGACCCATGTGTTTTGATAGGCTGTGGCAGAATCAGAAAATCCTGCCCCACAGAAGCAGCAGCAGTTTTCCTTCTAACTACCGGTTGCTCAACAGTACTGTTTGTAGCTGGAGTCATTCCTCTTTGGTTAATATTCGCCTGGTTACCGGCCTCATTGGGGGGAGTTGTATAAACAAACTGATCACTCGAAGTAGTAGTTAATTTTGGAGAGTTACTTGGTGTTGCTTTAGCTAAGGCCATATCATCACAGCCTTCAAATGCATCAGAGGGTACTGCTATGTTCAATTTCAAACTTGGCCAGGAAAAACATGATCACCACGAAAATCACGATTAAGTTTCTTCCTCTTACTACTAATCAACTTCCTCTCATAGGCACTCACATTGTCTACGATCTCATTAATGGCCAGATCAACCTCATCTGGCAAACAAAAATGTATAGAGTTCACTTTCTTGTTATTAGATATCAGCACAAAGTTCAGTTTCTTTACAGGTTCATAGGTGTGTACTAGGCTAATGGCCCTGGAGCCTTTACAAGCCTAGCCCATAGGATTACCCCGGCATCATGCCACCCGACCTTAGTTTCCAGTGCCTCTGTCGGGTAACGCCACTGGAGTGATCCCTGGGATGAATTTTCTATTTCCCATCCACTTATCAAGATTTCTCTTGAAGAGGGCCAGTGAGGTGCACTGCTTGACATGTATGGTAAGTCTATTCCATACCATGGGCAGTCTCTGGGTTACGAACCTGTCCTTCCAACATGTTCTGTTGATTACGGTAATGAGGCTGAGGTCTCTGGAGCATGTGGTGCTGAGGGATTGGGATTTCTTTACATGTAATATTTGTAACAGAGCTGGGTCAGACATGGCTTTGTAAGTCAAGTAGAGATCGTCTCTAAGTGGGTGATATGAGACAAAGACTAGTTGGGAGTTTTTTGAGTCTGTCCAAATAGAACAAATGCTTATGGCCTAGGATCCTCTTTGTGAGGTACTTTTGTGGCCTCTCCAGTTGCTGCAGGTGTTTAGTGAGGTACATGCCAAATGGGGCATTGTACTCAATGATTGGCCTAATGAGGGAAGAGTAGAGGGAGACAGTGACCTCTTTCTTCCTGGATGCAAAACCCTTAGTAATGAGATGTGCCACATAGAAGGACTTTCTGACCACAGTGGCAACGTAGTGGTCAAAAGAGAGGTTGCTGTCAACCTGTGTTCTCAGATCTCTTATAACGCCTTTTGTGTTCAGTGGATTACCATCGATGTGGTAATTCATGGGAACTGGGTTTTTTCCAGAGGGGATGACGACACATTTTTTGGCATTGAGCTTAAGGCCATGGTTCTGACACCAGTCGTTGGTCTCAGTGAGGCCTTTCTGTAGGATGTCAGCATCACTTGGGGAGTTAATAATAGCTCCCAACTTGCAATCATCTGCGAACTTTGTCAGCCAGAGTCCCTTCGTGTTGGCCTGGACTTCTGAGAAGTAGATGCCAAACAAGAGAGAACCGAACCCTGTGGGACTCCACTCGTGACTGGTCGACAGTCTGACTTGCAGTCAGCTACTTTCACACTGTGGGTTCTACCTGTGAGTCAGTTTGCAACCCACCTAGTGATATAGGGGTTGATGCCTAGCTTAGTGTGTTTTTCTATGACTCCTGAGTGGGGAATGGTATCAAAGGCCTTGGCCAGATCAAGGTAGGCTGTATGAACCACCTTGCCTTCATCCACAGCTCTGGTGACTGACTCAAAGAAGTTGACCACGCTGAGCAGGCATGATCTACCCTTCACAAAACCAAACTGTGTGGGATCCAAAGTTTGGAGATTCCCTCTATCCTTGTTTATTATGTCCATGATGATGCGTTCCATAGCTCTGCATATCAGACTCGTCAGGTTAATGGGGCAATAGTTACCAAGGTCTGTAGTCGCTCCTCCTTTGTGGAGAGGGATGACTGTAGCAGTGCACCATTCGGTAGGGACAAAGCCTGAGGTGAGGCTGTGATTGATCAGGGTACACAGGTGAGGGGCCAGTTCACTCTGTAGTTCATGTAGAACACAGCCAGGGATATTGTCAGGTCCCATAGAAGCTGTATTCTTGGACAGTGCTGTTTTAACCTGTGCAGCAGTACCAGTGCCTGGCAATCTACTGGTATTATGACTGGTCCTTTGGGGGGGGGGGTAAAGTTGGCACTGAATCTGTCGGCCGGTATATTGGCAATATCTGTTGGCTTGGTATAGGAAGTACCATTGTGCAGTAGCTCAGAGCAAATCTGGGTATTGCCATGGAGATTCTTTACATAACTATAGAAGGTCTTGTGTTTGTCTTTATTATCTGTTGCAATTCTGTTTTCATAGCTAGCTTTAAAGGATTTGATGAGGGATTTCAACTTTTTGTTGAGGCTGACAAGGGTATTTTTCCAGTCTTGGGACTTCACCTTATTCTGCATCAGTTTCCTCCTTCTGTTGTAGAGTTTGTTTATGGCAGGGGGTCACCAGATTGGCTTCATTTTTTGGAGGACAGCATCTTAGTTCTACTGGGTATGACAAGATCCATGCATTTGTGTACGTGTTCGTACAGTGCATTAGTGTATAATTCGGCGGCCATGCACTATTCTCCATTTGCATGGGTGCCGTGAAGTTAGGTGCCCAAAGTTAGCTTTGGAGAAGTTTTTCATGGTGGTTACCTTTGCAGGGGGATGGGGTGGTGGGATGTGGATTTCCAAGGTGATTAGTTTTTGGTCTGATCTAACCAAGGAGGAGTTGACTACTGGTGTAGAGTAACGGTTACCCATGTTAGTAATGACCAGGTCAAGGATGCTGCTACCTCTAGTGGGGGTAAAAACGAGCTGGTCCAGGGCATTGGAATTAATGAACTGCAGGAAATGTTGGGGAGGTGTATTGGTACATGAGTAGTTTTCCCAGTTAATGGAGGGGTAGTTGAAGTCACCCAGTATAGAGTGTTAGGTTGGACCCTAATATTCTCCAGGATGCTTAGGAATGTGGAGTGTGGGTCTTGGGACATCGTTGGAGACCTATAGCAAGCTACAACCTGAATCTCTGTCTTACCCAATGTTAACTGCACCTGAGGTATCTCAGACGCATTATGTTGGGCTACAAGTCTGGAGGTGTTTGCATCCTTTATGAATATAGAAACACCCCCACCTTTGGTGCTTCGGTCCAAGTTCTGGGGCCGAAAGGTGTGGAATGAGTTATAGCCTGGTAGTGCAGGAATGCTTTCTGCTGCCTTGAACCAACTCTCTATTATGACACAAATGTCAATGTTCTCCATTTTAAGAAGTGCTTCAAGCAAGTGCATTCTGAGATTTAGACTTCTAGCACTGAGCAACATGACCCTCATACTGCATTTGTTTGTAGCTGTTATGGTGGTAATTTATTCTTTGGAACACCGCATAAAAGTCTATCAGCAATTGAAGATAGCGAAAACTAGCGTTGAAATTAATTTTTTGCCAAGATGCTAATAATTCAGGGTAGCAATTGCCATGTGAGGGCATATTAAAAACCCTGAGACCCCTTGGTATAACTTTAAGTTGTATACAAGAGTCTCTGGTGCTGATATAATTTAAGCTCATACAAGCTATTTTCTACAGTCCTCAATTTAGCAGCAAATAACTTCCTTACATCCCCTTTTACAGTATTATATTCACTCAAAGAGTACTTACTGCTAAACTGTTGTTTCTCACCATTAACTGCTCATGGTTCATTACATTGTCTATAGCCAGATTACCAGAAAATCCTTCAGCCATGCTTTGCTGGTAAAGTAGCCAGGAACCAAAATTGAGTACAGAAAAAAGCACCAGTGTGGAAACACAGCAGTCACAGTTCAAAATATCCAATGGTAAAGTAGGCAGAAAACAACAGGCAGCAGGTAAAATAAATCCGTGTGTGAAAACACAGCAGTCACAACTCATAATATCCAGAGGAAAAGTAGGCAGCAAACAGCAGGCAACAGGTAAAACAGATCCAAGTTTAATGCAAATACAAACCCTAATAAAACAGCACCATCACTAAAGATTTATATAACAATATTATAATACACAAACCAATCAGGAGCTAAAACTAATAAAACAATTAAATAGTTAAAGCTGAACTCATTAAAGAAGTGAACCCAGCAAGGGGGGTAAACATTGCCTTTTCCTTCTCCTTCTGGGTTTTAAAACAGGTTTCAAAGGTATAAATTCATTTAAGCCTAACCCCATATGGGAACGTAGGTTAGCTATCCATCTTGTTTCACATCTCTCTGTTTCATTTGCAATGTTGCCTAACCTAGCATTCTCATATATAACATCTAACACAGTAAAAGAAAACCTATGTGCAGCATTACCTTCCATATGAACATGTTTAGCAAAGGCATTGACAGTATTACCTTTATTAATGCAATATATATGGTCCCTAATGCGTGCACTTTCCATATTATCTTTAAATGTGAATAGTCTCACATACACACACAAAAAGAGAGAATAACCAACTATTTTAAAAAGTGCAAATAGCTGTGCTTACAGGAAACACACCTGGAACGAAATGAGCATGCACATTTGATAAAGAAAGGATTTCGGGATGGTTATTCAGCAGAAAATCTGGGACAAAGGAAAAGGGTAGTACTTATTTGTGAGAGGAGGTCCTATAGTGATAGAAGAGGGGAAAAAAGGGTAATAATGGTAAATTTGTAGTAGTAAGGGGCTACTGGCAAGGGAGGACGATTACGCTGACCTATTTATATTCCACTAAAAACTCCTACAATGGAGCTTAAGAAAATTCTGGGAGAAATACTTACAGGTGGTGACTGGAGTTTGATTTGCTATGGTGAGGACATAACTGGGGGGGACTAAAGGGAAAATATAACAAAAGGGGGTAGATATTTGAAGAAATGTATGAATATATTTGGTACTGAAGATGTGAGTTCAGTAGTAGGAGTTCAGACAAAATTTAGATATTATTCCCCAAGGTACAAAAACTGGGCTAGGCTAAACAGAAATTATATTTCACAGGAACATGTGCACTTAACTGAAAATTTTGATACACATCCAATAACTATTTCAGATCATGCACCAATAATAAATAAAATAAAAATGCAGGATAGTTAAATAAAAATGAGACACTGGTGCTTCCCTATCTGCCTGTTATATAGAGAGAAATTTAAGGAATGGATAGTGGAAATTATTCAGGAGTTATTAGGGAAGATAGAAACTTCTTCAGAAAATGTAGCTACGGAATGGGATAAAACTGAAGTGTACTTTAAAAGTAGGGTAGAAATAAAAGAAAAAGGGATATGGTTAAAAGTAACAAGAATTATTTAAAGAGAATGACAAAGGTTAAAGTATTGCTGAATAGAGGGAATTTCACAAAACAGGAAGAGGCAGAATTACAGAGTGCTAAAGAGAAAATAAGGGACTACCTTGATGATATGCAAGAGTTTAGGAAGACTGCTGTTAAGCAACTGTTTTTGATAAAACTCTAGAGCATATAAATGGTGATGTATAACCAATCTACAGGAAATTCTCCAGGAATAGATGGTATTCCTTTGGAAGTTTTGAAGTGAGAAGGAATAAAGTGATAAAAATCTGGAAGATTTTGTTTAACAGCATTTTAAAAGGAGAAGAAGCACCAACATCATGGAAGAAAACTGCGGTGGCTGTAATACTTAAAGATGGTAAAGACCATCAGATCCAGCTTCATAGAGGCCCATTCTGATTCTAAACCATGATTTTATATCTACAATGGCAGGAAGAATGGCAAAGCTGATTCCAAAATTGACAGATATGGATCAGTGTGGTTTTGTGGAGAAGAGGCAATCATCTGACAACAATAACAGAACATGATGATCCAGAGGGAAGCAGAATGTAAGAAAATACCACTGTTGGTGGGTTTTGATGCAGAGAAAGCATTTGACAGATTAAGCTGGGATATTATGAGTAGGGCAATGGAAGCATCCACTTTCCCCTGATAAATTATAAGGTTTATTAGCAGGATGTATGAAGGATCAGAGGTGAAAATTAAAGTAGGGGTTCCACCGTGATAAGTTCTGTTTGACCAGAGAAACCAGGTAAGGGTGTCCTATTTCCCCTTTGTTATATGTGTTATATTTAAAACCACTGGCAAAGAAAACAAGGGAAATTTGAGGATATAATTGGTATGGTAATCAAGAAAATTTGCCTTTATTTGCAGTGACATTATTTTATACCTAATAAAAAAAGAAAAGGACATTTCAGTGTTCTGGAACATACTAAGGCCATTTCAAGTCTTTTCAGGATACAAAAGTAATGAGGATAGAATAAAGGCAATAGCTGTAAACTACGTACCCTGACACAAACTGGTTCAGCAATACCCATATATATGGGGACATGATAGGAGTATGGATTAAAAAGGATTCTGTTATAGCAGCTAAGGATATGCAGGAAGAGACTAAACAAAAGACAATACAAAAACAGAGAAACTGGAAGCTCTGTTTTATGGATATAGATAGCAAGATACAAGCAGTGAAATGTTTTTAGTCCCTTTAGTTTTATGGAAAGGTCAGGCAATTTTTTATCAATGAGAGGAGAAGTTGTGGATAGAAATCAGTAAAGAACTGAAGGATTTTATCTGCGAGGGGAAAAGGGCAAGAGTCAACTGAGATAAGCTGATTCTTCCAATAGAAAAAGGTGGTTTGAGATTACCTGATTTAAAGGGGTATTTTCAGAGCTACACAGTTAAGGCTCCTATATGTAGCACATGCAGAAAGCTATAATTCAAAATAAGACCACCACTGGTAAAGTTTTTAGTAGAATCTACAACAGAAGCTGCAGTTAAAAAAGGGATCAATACAGCATATATAATATTGCATTATAACTACAGGAATCAATCAGAGAAGGTTAGAAAGGATTTTTCCCTGCAAGAGGTCCTGGGAGAGGAGTTGACAACATTCTTAAAAAAGACTACTATGGAACAACTGGTGAAGGCAACAGCTACTGCTGCTGAAGGTATGATACTGTTAGCCCAATCAATGGCTCAGTTGTGGACTATAATTCCACTCAAAGAAGAGAAGAGAGATTGACTAAACAATTCACAAGGAAACAATGGGGGGATATATGTATGTCTCCCAAATATGTAACAAAATTTAGAAGATTTAGTATCTTTGCTTGGAAGTGTTTGCATAGGTATTTTTTGGGTTCGTATCACACATTCAAACTTGTACAAGTTCAAACCTTATAAGGTCTAGACCATAAGTTGGAACTTGTACACGTTCGAGCGTTTCAACGGAAATCTCTGTAAGGGGAGGTTTCCGTTCTGTTGAATGAGGTGTGATCAAGGAGTTGGTATATTTAAGTAGCGGGGGTGAGGTGGAATGGTTCGCACATTTTGTGCTCGAAGTTATAAAACTTCGACTATGTGATATAGACCCTATTTTTTTTTTACCCCAAGCAGACTCCAAAAAATGTTTCCTCGGGTAGATTGCAAATGTTGAAGGTATAGGAAGAAATGGGTAACTGGGAACATATTTTCTGGAAGTGTAATGAGTTGGCAGACTTTAGATTCCCTGCAAACTGCTCTGTTAGTGATACTGGGTGAGCAAACTGCTGTAACTAAGGAAATGATTTTTTAAGCTATGATACAGAATTGGAATTGCTTAGACATACGTCCTTGCTGAGTCTAATTATGATGGCTACCAAAAAAAGCAATTACTAGAAAATGGAAATCAAAGTCTAAACCAACTTTACTAGAAGTAGTGAAGATAGTAACAGAAATAAAACAACTGGAACTGGATATTTAGAAAAAAGTAGGAGCAAATTACACATGAAAAAATGGAAATTGTGGGATCAATACATGCAGAGGAAGAACGAGGTTTAAAAGAAGGTAGGATCTGAATGAGCTACATAATGGCTAATAATGACTGGATATGTTATAACTGATGTATAATATTTGCAGCTACAGTTGTGTCAGTATGGTTTGTAATGCATAATGTTTGCGATTGAAATTGTGTCGGTATGGTTTATTTTCATTTATATAAATATTTGTCTGTGTTACATGTGAAAATCTAATACAATGTTTCTTGTTTAAAAAAAAGGAGAACATCACAAGAACTTACATACTTGTAAAAAAAATAATTATGGTGTTGTGCACTCTATTTTTAACATTCAGCAATGTAAAGCAGATCCATTTATGGATCCAGTTTACATTATTGAATGCTCTGATCATCATCGCTCAAAGGAATGAGCCTACAACTCCAAAATTACTAAATATCAAACTAACAAAGAAAATATAAAAACATAGTTTATGCAGGGGCAAGCTTCCCTGCACCCCAGAGGGGGTTGCCCAATATTAATTATATACACCAACTCTGTGAATGCACTACAGCTGGGAAAGGGCAAAACCCTATTCACTCCTATACCATGATCTCAGACCAACCAACTCTGATATTGTATTCCAGCTGGGAAAGGGCAAAATCCCACTCCCTCCTGTAATGTGATCTTGTACCAATACCTACCAGCATATAAATAGTCATGGTCAGCACCAGATAAACTTTTTGTTATTTTATTTCATTGGCAAAGTCTGCTTGGCATTTTGCATTTAGACAATAATTTTCTTTTCTTCTTTTTCTTTTTGTATAAAAAGCCCCAAATGTAACCTGTTTAAAGTTCCACACTGGGAGAGGCAGTAGGGCAATCAAAACTTCAGATATGATATTAACTTTTGCTCAAAAATCTACCTGGTGTTGCTGAGTGAACTATGCAACTAGCTAGTGATTGTTTCTCCTTGGACAGTGATCTCTGCTGCTTTTAAATCACACCTGGGTCATCCTGAAGTTCAAAGAAGTGTTCCAAGATTTTCCTTCTGGAGGGCACCAAACTTTCCCTGCATGAGGTCCTGGGAGAGGAGTTGACAACATTTTTGGTGCAGACAACAGCTACTGCTGCTGAAGGTACGATACTGTTAGCTCAAACAATGGCTCAGTTGTGGACTGTAATTCCACTCAAACCCTTAGCCAGTGAAGAAGACCTGAAATCCTATTTCACTGCTTTTGAGCAAATTGACTGCCAGGAAGGATGGGACTGGCTCAGCTGCGTTTGGATACTTTCAGCTCAACTTACGATGGGGGTCCACTCCTAGCCTTCAATGACATGCCGAACTAGGACTGTAAGGATTTTGTAAACTTAGAAAAAGCTTTGCTTTCCTGAGCAGAGGTAACAGCCAGGACCTAATCTCTTAGATCTTATGACTGGATTTTTTATGGAAAGTAAAAATGGTAAGATCACAGCTATCTGAGTTAAAGCATATGTGGTAAAGTTGTGGCTGGACCCACATAAAGGTATGACCTTTAAAGTGAGTAAGAAAACCATAGCTAAATCAAAAGGGGCTTTTTCATACACTTCACTTTCCAAGTCTCTTCTTCTCCTCTCTCTCTCAAGATTCACTGGACACTAACCCACTTTATAAACAAATGTATATGCTATACATTACACTCCTGCCAAACTGAAATCTAAACCAATGCACAGAAGATTAATTACAGACTATATGGAAGCAAAACAGTCACTATGTAAAACTAAATGGACTGATATGTTCAGTGGAAAAACTGCACATGGAATGTGGAGAGATTTGAAGGCAAAACTGAGTGCAAAAAATTAAAAAAAAAGTTTAACATCAGGATTTAAGCATACATCAGGAGGAAATATTTCCATGAGAACAAGATACCCGATTAAAGGTTAGAGACAAAAAATGTAAGAAATGAAATAGAGGTCAAACTACAACTTTCAAATCTGAAATAAATAAGCTGGACAAACAAATTAAGCATACTGTAAGACAAGATCAAGAAAATGTTGAAGAAAATGTATATAAAGATATTGGACATCATAAGAATTTTTTTATAGATGGATAAGATGTGGAGGGGTAAAGACATACAAATTGATAAACTGTGTATAGATTCTAAAATTTATTCTCAGACGCAACAGATTATTTACAAAATCTTACACAAAACAGTTTATATCCCCAAAGAGAGTGATAAGTTGTCCTAGTGACGTCCAGGTAATCTCAGATATTGGAATCAAATTAGATTATATTGAAAAAGAACTGTACAAACTGGATCCAAACAAAGCAGAGGGAGGAGATGGAATTAGTAATAATGACCTGAGAACAATTCAGCAAGAACTTACAACACAATTATATCTATTATTTACTAGTTCATATAAACATGGGGAGATTCCACAAGATTGCAGACATGTGCTTATTAAACCTGTCTTTAAGGGAAAGGGGAGTAGGATAAACCCAGAGTCATATAGACCCTTATGTCAATTTTCATGTTGTGGAAAAAAATGGAGAAGTTAATTTTGGATAAGTTATAGTCAGAACTGGATAGGTGGGACTTGAAACCATATATCAGCATGCATATGTTGAAAATAGATCTATTATCACCTGTAACAATATAATAACAGCTATGAATGAAAATTGTGTTATGATGTAATTTATATAGATTTAACTTCAGCATTTGACAGGTCATACACAACACTGATGAATAAATTAGAACAAGTAGGTATCAATGTACTCTTGATAAGATGGATAGCTGCTTGGCTTACTTATAGGGCATGGCAAGTATCATACAGCAACTGGACAAGTGAAATTCTTGGTTACAGTCAGGGTGTCCCACAGGGCTCTGTCCTAGGTGCTTACTTGTTCAGATTGTATCTTTCGGGCCTAACTTTTTCATCTGAGGTGTTCTATAGTCTATAGGCAGATGACCTGAAATTGGGTAAACTGATTACATGTGTTACAGATAAGGTATGTCTGCAAAAGAACTTGATTAAATTGAACATTCTGGCACAGGAGAATAACATGTTGATAAATACATAAAAAATTACGCATATAAGATTTGGGAGACATAAAATGAAAGGTGAATATTTAATACAGCTCACAGCTGTACACATGAACAGACTCATTTATGGACCAGGGTTTATGGGCAGATCCAGCATTGAGTTTTTCTAATCATATCAACCAATTGATTAATGATAGTTATAAAGCTATTGGTTGTATAAAAAGATTTATGAAGTCTAGGAAATCAGAAATGATGGAGTTGTTGTTTGTTAGTTACATTAGACCCAAACTTGCATACAGAATAACAATATGGAAACCCTATAGGAAAACAAGCATGAGTAAACTGGAAAGAGTACAGTGGAAATATACCAAGGGTATCCATGGATGTGAAAATTTAAGTTATTATGAAATACTAAAATATCTGAACTTGTACAATGTATTTTACAGATATCTAAGAGGAGATCTTATTCAAGTATATAAGACATTTAGAGACAACTATCTCTGGGAATGTTTGGGGTTATCAAAAAGTACTGGAGAATCATCAGACAACCTATGTAAAAATTCTATAGGAATGAGAAGTGTACTAATTGGTTCTCTGAGAGAGCAGCTTATGCATGGAACAGTCTACCAAATTACATTAAAGCAAGTACTAGTTTTCGATATTTTTAAGAATAGCGTGGACTTTTATAGTGTGCCACAGAAATGCAAGTAAATAAAGTTTCATTTTTCAAGTGGGTTTCTGTTTCTTTGTACTGGAATGGGTCTCTGTCAGAGTTTATTGCTGACAGGGGTAAACGCAAGCGAAATGCTCAAGAGCATATAATTAAGAAAAAATGGCAGAGATTTGAATTTCAGGCACTGCATTTTTTTTTTGTTTTTGTGTTCATGCCATAAAAACACAAGTCAGTAAATGCATACTGTGCAAAGAAAAATAAATCTGTGCTATGAAATTCATGCTGAATTTCAGATAGTATCATATGCAAAAACTGGAACTTTTTTCCAAGAAATACAAAACTGAAGTGCTTCCAACTAACATTAACAGCAAACTAAATGCATATTTTCTTTTAAAACTTAAACATCAAGTTCTTATATTTAATCCTGAATTCATCATAAATATTTCATCCTCTCCACTGTATATCAAATGAACTAACGTGGGTAATGAAAAATGGTCCCCTTGTAGTCAATGAAGAAGATGTGGAAGGAGGGCAGTGAACAAGCCATATTTAGAATCTAACCTGTAGTTAACCTACTAAATGTCATACCTACAAAATGGTTAACTGCTACTAGCTTCTTCCATTTAATAAATCAAACTCCAGGAAAAAGGAAGAGGAAAGAAGAATGAAGTTGCGGAGTTCATTTCTAAGTATGTTTCATGGTGTAAGAGACAATTTTCACTTCAGAAAACAACCTAAAGATAAAATTCTTCCTAGTCTAAAATGTAGTGTCTATTATATAATATGACCAGACAACTTTGTTTACTGTATCCCAGCATGTAGTTACAGATTGGATAGCAGTCATGAATCAGCACTGTGATAATGTTTTAAAAATACTCACTGCTATCTTTAGAATTTGCTTGCTAGTGTATGATGTGACATTCAGTGCATGCTCTTAAACTTTCACATTTTAGACTTCAGAACTACGGCATGTCTGCAAAACAGTTTGCTGGACAGAAATCTTGACAGAAAATTAAAAGGGTTCTACAGAGAAGGACTCAAAACCCTTTCATTTTAAAAGGCTAAATAAATGTCAAGAAATGAAGTTTGGAAAATACTTTTACAGATACCTGCTGCTTGAAAACTGCAATTATCACTGCACATTTAGAAGGAAAGTCTTTATGGCAGTTTAAGAAATACAAATTATATTTTTTATTTTGAATAGAAAGTGAGCTGTGGGGTAAAACAGTCCCACGAGGTTCACAAGTGATGTAATGCAAATGGTTTCAGAATTTTGCCTTTTCTACGTTTTCATTCTTGTCCTTATTTCTTATACATTTCATTCTGCTGAGGTCCAGAAGCTGAGAGATGGGAATGGAAGATATCTGCTACAATGTCAAGAAAAACTATGTCCTTACCCATTCAAGTCTGAAGATTAAGCTGATAACTACTGACTGTAATGTATGCACCCAGACTGTGTGTGTGTATCTTGTACAGCAGGCCTTTTATATCTGAGCAGCAGTTAAGACAACATGTTCATCAGAGATCCTGCTCCTTCTATTTATGTTTAATTATGTCGGTGATGTGTTTAACCAGACAAATGTACAACGGTTTGGTGACATAACCAGCCAATGTGTGCAGAGGCCACTGTCAGTAAGACAAATGCAGTCTCTAAAAATAAAATGAGTTGGTATAGCAGGTGACAGGAAACCTTATCCTGACCAAAATGGCAGCGGACATTGTGAATAATGTTTCACAGGAAAATTAAAGACACATGGTGCTACTGCTTAAGGCGGAGAAGTTTATTAGTGTTTACAGAGTAAATGAATTTATACTATGTGATTTTTAATGTGCAATAACTCAAATAACATGGAGTGTTAATATTTTGTTATGTTTTTATAACAGTGATTTTAAATTATAAAGCAAAACTGGAGCAAGCTAATCCTTCAGATTTCTGATACTAATGATTACTGTAAAGATGAAATACAACTAGTCAGTGTGTTTATGTATACAAAGGACGTTCTTCTAGCAAATTTTAGTACTCCATTTAATAATTAATTAAACAAACTATTTTTTTAAATAGGTAAGTGAAATTGTTCCTCTTGGACCCTTTTCAGCCATGACACAAGCTGTAAGACCAATAAGGACATGGGTAAATAAAGAGTCTGCATTTTATATTTAGATCTAAATATAATTTAGATACATAAAACATATATCTTTATAACGTGTGTATATATGTGTGTCTATGTGTGCGTATATATATATATATATATATATATATATATATATATATATATATATATATATAAAACTATTATACATATATGCATACATATACATGCACATACATACACACACCCACATGGAAATGAGAATGTCTCATGAAATACAGAAAGCTTGAAAGTGTGAATGTACAAACAGTGAGCAATTTAGAGCAAATCTAAAAAATACTAAATCTTTTTTATTTTGCACAAGGGCAAACCCCCCCCTCCACCCCCCCCCCCCACACACACACACTAATTATATACACCAACTCCAAGACTGCACAGCATTGGGCTAAGGGCAAATTCCCTTACACCACTCCAATGCGATCTCACACAAAAAGCTGCCAGCTACAGTCCCATTAAGGAGAATATCCTCCCATATAATCTTTCATTTTTTTTTTTTTTGGAAAAAATGTACTTATTGTAATCATACGTGTTCGTTCTAACAACAAACAGTACTCACACCTGAGTAATTCATAAGCTTCTTTCTAAGTGTAACTTTTTTATGTATTTGTTGACCAGATATGCCCAATGGACATAACTGCTCCTTTTAAAGGGGCAACCCAGGAGCATTGTATGGTCAACTAACTTGCACAGTGTAGGTGAATGGAGATGGGAGGAATCCAGCTATGAATCCTGGGCACACTAAGCAACTCATTAACAGATCAGAGATGTAGCTCTCTACACTAACTACAGACTTCAGGCAAAATCTCAGGATCAGCTTGGGTAGAAACTAACCAAATGTTTATTCTTATAGTGTACCAAGCTAGGAAAAGATAATAATCAAGATGCTACACCCTTACACTAAGAGCCCAATGCTAAAAAAAAAACAAAACAGCAGTTCTGTACTTACAGTAGAGATAAACCTGAAAAGAATGGTTCCATTTTCTATAATCTCTAGGACTAAGGCTGCATGAACTAGGACTGTTCAGCACTCCAAACCTTCCCTGGCTGATGTGTACCACCCGCATATCCCACAGTGCACCATTTCAGACCCTCCTCCAGATCTGATGTAACCAAGTTAAGGCAACAACTCTGAGTGGAAGGAGCTAAGACCATCTCAGCCAAGGCAGAGGAAGGTAGGTCAGGTTGGTATGAGAGATGGACTCACTCCTACAGATCTATGGTAAGTATGTAACTTTTATACTTGATAGCTCTGGGTCCATTCTCCACAACCTTTAGAACACAGTCCCAAGCTTTTCTATATGTGAGGTCCTAACCTAAAATGCTTTTGATCACAGCAGCTTCAAAGACAGACCTAGATCTGGAGGCTAAATCTAATTTACAACTCACACAGGTGTTCAAAGATGACCAAGTAGCAGCCACAAAGATATCATCCACTAAAGAATTCCCTTTTTTTGCAGTATTTTTCTTCAATGCAGCTGACCACTGACTACCACATATGTTTCTCCTCATCTACCATATCTACTTAGCTTCACTTTTCACCCCAAGACTTACTCTAACCCTTGCTCAGGGCTGGTGAGAAAATGTACGCATCCTGGTTCAGTGTCATATTATAGATGTGGGCATTTTTGCTTAAGCCTTAACTTCTGTTTCCCTTGTGCATGCCTGCAATATCCAGTGGGCAGATGTGAACAGGGACATGCAACATATCATCCTGCCTCCACAGTAACCCAGCCCATGTTTTTTGTCTGTCACCACTTCAGACAATCCTCTTTTACATGTCCCCAGCTTCCAACATTTCAAGGTTCATCTGGGTGCGTGTTTCCCCACCTAGGACAGACATGCTCATCCTTCCCCTGCTGTGCCTCAGATGCCCGAGCCACTAATCAAACATGGGTCATTTGGCCATTGTCACAGTTTTATTCCTCTATGCCATGGTGAGGCTGCCTGATGAAACACTCCCGAAGAAGGCTGAAGAAGTAACCAGGCCCTAGACAAATGTACAGTACCTTACAATCATGAGGTAACTGTTTGTCATAATAAATCTGAATAAAGACTTAATGCAGACAGAAAGCCACGCGGCCAAAGTGATTTGCTGACAGACTCAAGGTCGATTAAAGCACTGAACTTGGCATCCATAAAGAATCTGTTGATGCTCTGGAAGCCATTTGGGTGCAGCAATTTAGCTGAATATTCTCTGGATGATTGGGGGGGGGGGGTGCAGCTCTGTTAACACCTTTTGAGATAGCACACTGTTTGGGCTAAAAGTCATCCCCCAAGTAAGCCAGATATAGAATTTGGAAACTTTGTGGAGGGATGTTCTCCCATAAGGGTAGTGGTGGCATCCACAGTCTGCTTTTGTAGAAATGACCAAACCTAAATGAGAAGAAAAAACACCAATGGCCACAAAAAAAAAAAAAAAAAAAACTACTACAATGAAACAGAAAGAACAAACATTCCCCCAGCTCACACAGTCAACAAACTAAAACTCTCCTCCCATACACAAAATAATTTCCAATGGGAAGGTAGCCAAGGAGGGGAACCCACATACACTAAAAGAATTTGAAAGAAGGATGCAGAAGGAAAAACAGGAGCAGAGCAAGATTTTTTTCTGGGGGGGTGCTAAATCTAAGAATGAAGGGAGAGACAGAGAGGAAGAAAGTGCTCTAAAAGGAGGAAAAAAGAAAAAAAAATAACACTAAGAAACTTAGTAAAAATACATGAAGTACCACAGAGCAACGCTATGTCATTTGATGAGCTAAGCAGTCCCCAAACTGGCATTCCTTCAACCCAAATAAACTCACAAACTCTGAATTGTAGCAAACAGCTTCTGCAAGCATCTTGCCACAGCTACAAAATATCTATCATATGAAATTTATTCATTTAAAAAGCTGCAATACCACCTGCAGCTTCTTAAATGAATGCCAGTACTGCCCTTAAGTCCAATCAGCAGCTGCCAATCACCACCCCCCCAGCCTCCCCTTCACACCACAATTATGATGTAAGCAAAGCTTTAGTACCTAAGAATGTGTTCAAAAGTGTTCTGATTCTTTTTGATGAAACCCTGCTTTAAGTTGGTCTGGGACAAAAAGCAAGCTGAATTTGAACTCAATAATGCAATATTAAGGAGAATAAATCCTGAGGATTTAATTAATTCTCAGTTGTTTTGTGGTTTCACTGTCATTTTCTTATTAAGCAGGTATAAGTACATTATAAGGCCTTTACAAAAAGCACAGAGCATCTTGCCATTTCCCAAAATATTTAACAGTCTTTTAGTCAAGAAAGTGTGTGCTTTAACAAGCAGAATATCTAGCAGGAAGAAATGTCTGCCATGTTACCATATATGTACAGGTAAGGGTTCTTCGCTACCTTCAGTCATCAGAAGAAAGCAAAAGTATGTGTTTTTCAACCATTGCATCTATGGTACATAATATGTGCCTGGTAGTAAACATGCTGGAACTCTGTGCTACTCTAGGAATTTATTATAACTTTTCCAGGGTCACAAACTGCTTTCTTCAGCATGGATCTTGTCATAGATTAATTCTGACCAACATATAAGATGAGGGTCTAAACAGACTCAAATAGTCCAGCAATCCGTTCAAATAATTTCCAGGTGCAAAATTATGCATGTTTTATCAAGTGGCTCATTTAGTTTCCTGTTTTTTTTCCACAACTTTGTTTTCAAATCTGGTAAAAGCCAATTAGTGGTGATGGATCAAAGCTTTCCTGATTCAGAATTTCAGCTGCAGATAAAACCAGTCATCATCTGACAAGTAATTCTGTAAACGAAAAAAAAACATAATAGCCTATTTTTACAGATTTACCTTTTAACCCGCTTTATCACTTCTGTCAGAATGTGTTAAACCCTTTTTATCAGACCATTAAATGCAGAGGTGCAGCAAGCTATTCTTTTACTTGGTGTCCTCCCCTGATCTGGCAGTCTCCCTCAGCATAAAAAAACAAAACAAAAAAAACAAAAACAAAACAAAACAAGCAAATACTACAGATTACGTTACACATGAAGAGCTGTAGAGGTTATGTTCTGATGTCTGACCACAAATGCTACACGGAGTTCTACAGCAATCTTCAGTTCTAGGCTAGCCGCAAATGCAATGCAATACTGTTGTGAAGATCAACTGGGATTTGCCCAGCTTGACACCCCCAACACTTTTCACCCAAGGCAGATTTCTCCTTCGGCCCACCCTGGGTATGCCTCTGATAGTGGCCTAATGGTTAAGGTGTTTGCCTTATAAACACAAGGTGCAGGGTTTGAATCTCACAAGGGATAATTGGCTAGGCTTAAAATGGCTTGCAAGGGCAATTAGCTTAGCATTAACCTATGAAGCATGAAATTGTGCAACTGTAGTAGTCACATGATGAATATAATTTTTTTCATGTCGTCTAAAAAATCTACACACAGTTCTATCTCTCATTATCTGCCATAATGTCTATTCATTATTAGAGTCTTACTAATATTCTGAAATTAACTATATATTTAGATATGAATTAATTTTTTTTATATGACAAAAAATATATCATTCAAGTGTATCACAAAGTTTAGGATGATTATTCTTTAATAAGCTTAAAGGTAGCTTATACATCATTTGGGTCTATATCAGAACACTGAAAGTTCATACTTTCGAATGTTCTTACATCGACCCCTATTCAGCGAATGCTGAAAATAGCAAAACAACAGATAACCAAATTTTTTCCTAGGGAAAGAATTTGGTTGTCCGTTTCTGTCGTTTCACTATTTTCAGCGCTGTGGTGGAAAGTTACAGGTCGGGTTCAGGTAAGTGTGCAATTGGGCGTGGGTTAGGTGAGTTAGGGTTAGGGCGCGAGGGAGGTATGTGTGCGATTGTGTGGATGTGAGGGTTAGGGCAGGTTGGGTGAGTTAGGGTTGGGGCACAGGTGAGGTGAGTGTGCGATAGTGACGGACCTTAGGGTTAGGGTTTGGGTTAAGGTAAGTGGATAGTTAGTGGTGTTTGTACAGTTTAGTGTAGGGTTAGCTGTAAGCTTTTGGCTGTATGTGTGCGGATTGCTGTTTGTTTGGTGTGCTTGTGTTACGTGTATGTGTTTTGGAACAGCAAATTTTTTACCTAGGAAAAAATTCGCTGTTCTGAATGTTCGATGTTGTCAGAGTTCGCTGATTAGGGGTCGATGTAAGAACATTCGAAATTGTGAACTTTCGGTGTTCTGATATAGACCTCATCATTTCACTGGGTTTGGTAGGTGTTACGAGACTCTTCATTAAACTGTAGGCTTCAGTCCCACAAGCACAATTTTATTTATTTATTTCCAATTTGATTACTGAGGAAGTCCACTGGGCCCAGAGAGCCCATTTTCAGCGGATGCCCGGGAAAACTCCATGAAACAGATTACAGTAAAGATAGCAGTCCAATAAAAATAAAAGTACAAGTACAAATACATATCAAATAATACAAAGAGTGAGCAATATTGCCCATAGTGGAAAAATATTGTGCAGATACATTTAACAAATTCACACAGTTTAAGTCAAAAGCTATTTACAAGATTTACAGAGTGTGAGAGATCATACAGGAATTAGCTATATAAGGTTATAGCCAGCTATAAGGTGCTTAGGAACTCAGGAGGATACCCTCCCAGGGGCTTTTGTTAAAGACTTCTAGGTAGGGAGAGTGCAGTTACATTTCCATTTGGAGGAGAGGTAGGTGTAAAGCTGAGTTTTGAAGCTGTTTGTGTTTGACATTGCCCTTAGTGTGGAAGGAAGAGAGTTCCATTTCTTACCTAAGGAGAAGGAGAGGAGATGTTGCCCAGCAGAACGTTTAGGTTTGTGGACAGTAATTAAGTTTTGGTGTTCAGATCTGAGAGTTCTATTTGGGGTGTATGGCAGAAGGATGTTAGAGCGGGGCATTTGATTAGATTAAATATTAGTTTATGTGCTGTAGTGAGCTGGAGGAATTCCAAGTAATTTATGAATTCTAACCAGTTGAGGGATTGGAGGATAACACAGTGATGAGTGGAAAGTTTGGGCTTTGGTAGGAAATTTTGAAATTTTGTTATAACAGCTTTCAAGTTTGGAAGTGATGGAAGAGGACAGGTTAGTTAGTAGCGGGGCGGCATACAGAAGGGAGGGAAGGAGGTAAGAGGAGGCCAGAGTATGCCTGGTAGAAGTAGAGAGGAAGTGGTTGTTCCTGTATAGCATACCTAGTTTTTGTTTGTGGATGTCAAACTTGAGGTGTTCGTCTATAGTTATACTGAGCAGTTTGGCAAAGGGAACAACTTCGATTGGAGAATTGATTTGGCTAAGGACTTGTAAGGAATTTTTATCAAAAGAGAAAGATTTTGAGGGTGTGAATAGTAGTATTTTAGATTTGTTAGCATTGAGAGAAAGGTGATTTTTGTGCATCCAGATCTCAGTAGTTGAGAAGGCAGTCTGAGTTTTAGCTAGGAGTTCAGGGAGGTTAGAGGCAGGGCAGACAAGTGCAGAGTCATCTGCATATTGGATGACTTTGACATTAGGAATAGCTGAGTGAAAGTTATTTATAAAGATGTTAAACAGAATTGGTCCGAGGATGGACCCCTGTGGTACTCCGTTAGGGGTGTGTAAGAAAGGTGAGGTGCCTTTTTTCCATTTCACAGCCTGAGATCTTTCTGACAGATAGCTTGTGAACAAGAAAAGTGTGTTTTGGGAGAGATTTAGGTTTGAGAGGTGACTTAGAAGGTGCTTATGGGAAACAGTATTGAATGCTTTAGAGAGATCTAGGAGCACTGTGGATACTAAGTTCCCAGAATCTCAGGCTTGATTGACAGTTTCTAAGAATGAGAGTAGAGCTGTTATGGTACTATGTCCTGGTTGGAAGCCATGTTGGGTAGGGGTAAGAAGTTGGTTTTTAGTCAGAAAAGGCATAAGTTAGAAGTGGATGCATTTTTCTAGGATTTTGGAGATTGGAGAGAGAAGAGCTGTAGCACGGAAGTTTGAAATGTTAGTGTTTTAGCCTCTCTTGTGGAGAGGCAGAATAAAGGTGGAACGCCAGAGTTTAGGGACATAGGATTCCTTTATGGATCTATTAATTAGGATACTAATTGGGAGAGCTATACCATCGGCAGCAGACTGGACAAAGGAAGAGGGGATATTGTCAGGTACATTGGAGCAGAGTTTAAGTTTGGATAGAAGTCTTTTTATGTAGTACGTGGAGATGGGTTTAAGCTCAAACATGGTGGGAAATTATTTGGGGACTTAGATGAGCTGGAATGTAAGAGAGATGGGTCGTTGTTGGGAAAAGTTTTCGTTAGGTCGGATATTGACTCTATAAAGAAAGAGTTGAATAGTGAGGCTAATTTGAAATCAGATTTACTTGGGTCCGGACAGGGGTTATTTCTGGAGCCTGGGTTGAGGAGTGAGTTTATGGAGTTCCAAAAAAGCCTAGGGTTTTGGGGATGGTTGGACTGGAGCTTAGTGTAATAGGATTTTTTTCTCTTTGAAGATTTGTTTTTTTTTTTGCACAGTTACGGAGCTGTGTATATTGGAGAAGGGTTTCGGGAAGTTTATTCCTTTGGTAAAGCTTCCAGGATTTGTCTCTTTGATGCATAATTGGCTTTGTTTCTTTGGAATTTTACTAATAGCTTATTTTTTTGCTTTTCTTTACTGTGAAAAATCGACTGGGATAATACCTGTTTTCAGCAGAGGCCTGTGAAGAAAATGGTATATGGTTAAGGTGTTTAACTCACAGACACATGGTACAGGGCTTGATTCTCATGGAAGCATGGTTAGGCTTAAAAGGCCCCAGAGGTTGTTAGCCTAGTATGAACCTATGAGAACAATTATGTACAAAAGAAAATATATGGCATATAGTTAAAATAGTCTCGTTTACATTTGTTACAGGAAGTAATACAAGTACATGTAGTATTACATGAATTTAAAAGAAGACTTATTTACAGTTATTAAAAAGTTATAATTGATATGTAACTGCACAACAAATGCAAGGAAATAAAAAATACGATGAGGCAATGTTTCAAGCAGACACTGAATGCAATTCAGAATGTAGTATTAACTGTCTGTTGAAGCATTTTTAGAAGTAAAGGTGTATGGCAAAGACTCAAAATGATTTTGCCTATAAGGGAAGAACAGAAGGATGACAGCAGAAGGCATTTAGTCAGCTGCAGAGTGGAAAACTGTGAAATAATATAAAAAGATTTGCATGGATAGGAGGCATTACCATGTCTGTAAAGACATAACTATCTGTGGGTTGGGGGTAGGGGATTCTAAGGTGTAATATGTGATTAACTTGTGGGTATGTTGTAGATGCATAGTTTTGAGTTCCTGAGGTGGCTAAGTGTAGTTTTAAAGGACTGTAGGTTGTTTGTGAGCCTGATTGTGCTGGGAAGGTTCCACAGCTTGGAAGTACTTACTAAGAACAGAGTGTTGACATGTGAGTTACTGAATTTCTGTGGCTCAGTTAGGTTAAGTTCTTTAGAACATTGGATTCTGACATAATAGTTTGCGAGCTATGACTGACTGGGTGAAGGTGATCTGATGAGGTTGTTGGAGCCAAATGAAGATAACCAGGGAAGTATAATTATGGGCTGAATTTGGGAGGTTACATGCAAATTTGGTAACTTTGTTATAGTACTCTTCTAGTCTGAGACTTCTGGAAAAGTGATTGGTGAATATTGTTGAAGAATACAGATTGCTGTGGAGGAGAAGAGATGTAGCTGCAATTTTCCTGATAATGACTATTAAGGGAAGGCTTTTATCTATACTAAAATCCTAGCTTATGAGTTTTTGGACTGCAGATTCTGTAGGGAGCTCAAACTTTAGCTTGCCAATGATGACCAGCGGTTTAGCATAAGTAACTTATTTTATTTTGTTAGCTGACACAATAGTAGTTGCATATTCTTGGGATGAAATATCAGCAATTTGATTTTCTTTAGGTTCAAAAGTAGCTGAGATTTCTGTAGCCATTTCTCAATAGATATAAAGTTACGAGGGGAGACAGAGAAGCATGGGATGAGAGAAGGAGTTGGAGATTTGGGTAAAGTTTCTGGTGCTAAGCTGATGTCTGCCAGTGGCCATGTCCTGGCAGTTGAAAAGGATAGATTAACACCTCAGATCATGAGTCTTCCATATCATTCCATTGATTTAGATATATTTCCATATCTTGGAGATGGTGAGCTGGACTGTGAGGCCTGTCTACAAGCCTTGTGAAGGCCTGTTACAGATATGGTGGAGTCTGGTTTGGAGTCTCTGCCCAAACTGAACATTCCTATGGGATAAGAAGGCAATGCTAGTCTTCTTTTGTACAAGCGCTACTATGCCACAGTTTTTTTCACATTGTTTTGGTTGCATCGTTACACTGTGGTTTGGCTGTGTCCTTCACTGTCTACTAAAGGAGATATCACCCAGGAGGTCAGATAGTTAAGAAACATGCCTACTACAGTCTATATTGGAAAGAAGGGATGGGTTTAAAGGAACAACCTTGCATCTGCTGTGCTATCTTCAGAAGCTTATCAAATTTCAGATTGCCTGGTGGGGAGCAAGAATCCTTTCTCTTGTATAGGGTGATCAGTGGGAGGATCAGAAGGAGGATTAAGGTGTATTGCCTTGGCTGAAGCCTTTCCTACCTAGATTTCTTTCCTGGTTCAGAGTCTAAGAAGTAAGAAGCATTCTGACCTGGGGAGGTTACAAAGGACCTAGAAGGAATTTTAGGTTGAGTGACAGAAGGAGAATGAAAAGGCTGCCACTGATAACAAGCCTGAAAGAGCACTGTTTTGACAGGTTAAAAGGCACTATGTCAAAGGGGTTGAAAGGGAGCCTGTGTTACAACCACACATACTGTCACTGGCAAAATCACTGCAGGAACTATCTGAATCAGGGTACTGAGAATGCAAATGCTGAAAAAAATCATCAGTGAAATACAGTAAACAGATGCTGGCACTGCCAATGCTGGTATTATTTGGTGTTGAAAAGAAAGCTGCAGGATCAAATAATGTCAAGGAGCCAACACTGCTATATGTAAAACCAGATCCTGCATGAAACAAACAGCATCTAGCAATGGAGCCTTTTGTGCTGAACACAGAGAATCCAGGAAAAGGGCTCTCTCAATGGCCAAAATCTGGGGAACAGGGGTGGAAATTCTGAACCAAATGATGTGATATCAGTGAATGGATTCTGGCAGTCTGTTGTAATTTATAGAAGAATAAACTGAGGGAAGGCAGATGGATCTCGAAATATCAAGCTTTGACTGAAAAGGAAAGGCTTCACAAGTAACAAGTTGAACTACAATAAAAGTAGCAATCAGTTAGGAAAATAATAACTAGAAATTGGATTTCAGATACACCTCCTTCGTTCAATGAATTTAAAAATGTTATGAATATAGTGTGCCATATGGAAATAAACACAATTAGGACTAGAACAAATAGAAAAACATCTTATTTTATTGTATGGGATAATTTACAAAATTTGTTAAAAAATTTTTAATTTCAATAGCATGGTATTTTAGTTTAATTAATTGATCTGATTGTAGTGGATGTCTTTGTAAATACTTTAGTTGTTTTGTTGAATATTATAATAATACCTATTTTTAATTACTTGTATAAAATTGTTATGATATTTCTCTTATATGTTAAAACAATAAACCTGTTTTGAAAAAAAAAAAAAGTAGCAATCAGCATCAGACGAGAATCTTTAACAATGATTTCTGAATGAGTTAAGTCCCTGTGAATTTGAATCAGATATAGCCACCATCTTGACTACAGGCAGAAAACAGCAGGAAAAAATATTGTGCTTATAAAAATTTGTACTTTTTCCATTTATTAATGGCATATACCTTAGAACAGTGGAATGACAGACTAGGAGAAGAAAAATAACTTAGATGTTGGTCAACAGGATGTTTACACTTTGAAAGTAGAAAGAATTTGCACCTTCTAAAACTTCTAGTATGTACTTTGGTTAAACGAAAAACAAAATGGAAAGTACGAAAGATTAAACCTTTTCTTCAAAATAATATAAACAAAAGTGTGCCTGCTAGAAAGAAGAATGACATAAATTTAGGCACATTTCCTGAACCGGAGTAAAGATACTGACAGGAGCAAAATGCACAGGCCTAATGACACAGAAGTGATAACTTTCAATTTCTGTCAAAAACAGAAGTAAAATTTCTTGACACACACACACACACACACACACACACACACACACACACACACACACACACACACACACACACACACAGAACTGCACAGATTTCATAAAAAGTTTGGGGCCATTTTCTTCTGACCAGTCATACAGCATGGCAAAAATAAAGTGAAAAGTGACAGATTAGGGGTACATTATGGAAAGAGGAATGTTCCAGTCAGCTTGAGAAAGCAGTCCTACTGCCAATGGCATCAGTCTTACAGGTCTTTTTTATAAGGTCTAGGACTATCTCAACCAAAGGAAAGAGAGCCAAAAAAAATCACATTTGTAGAAGCAGCCTGGGTAATTTTCTGAGCATGTTAATATATTGTTATTGTGAGGCAAAACTGGAGAGGCAGAAGGAAGAACTGTACCATGGGATGCGGGGGTGGAAAGAGCATCCTGAGAAAGTTTTATTTGCTTAGTGGTCCTAACACATCCGCAGTCTGAAGCTTGTTTGTTTTGGTAATCAGAGTGCTAAGAGATCGGATCATTTTTCTGATAGGTTTGGAGCACTGGGCACGGCCACTAGCAAAACAGCAGGAACCAAGCTGTCAGTTTGAGTTTGTAAAGGGACAGATGCATTTTGCCTGATGGATGTAAGGAGAAAATGGCCTGTTAAGATGCTCCAAAAACATATGCTTAATTCAAAACAAGGATGGAAAAATTAAGAGGGTTGTACTGCTCTTTACCTTGAAAGGGGGCCTCCACAGCACAGGAACTGGAGGAATGATTAAAGAAGAACTTTGGGCTGTGGAAATATGAAGCTATTTCTTGATAGTAGGAGTATTTTAAGGAAGCACAGAAGATAATGCCATGTGATCTGGCAATGATCATGATAAAAACACCACTTCTGGTAAAGTTTTAGACAAATTTTTGCAGTGACTGATCATGTCTGTGGAGACAAGTAGGTGTGTCTTATCCTTCAAACAAATAAAATTGCCTACAATATTTACTTTTGCAAGGAAAAAAGGTTTCTGCAGAATCCACTTGTACATCCACATTGTGTCCCTGAACAGGAAATAAGAGTAGGTTACTACTTGTTTACTGATGTACCACGCTGCAAGTATAGTGTACCAAAATGAAGGGATATGTGCATCAAAGGATCAAAGGTGAGACTACATCGAAGAACTGTTAAACCTTCTGCAATCTCCCCTGGGGAGAGGGAATGCAGTCTGAAAATCAGCTCCCATTTGCTGCATTAGCTGCAAATACTCACCAAAATTGGGACTTCAAGATGGCTGCACACAGCTTAATTTGATCTCTTCCACTGTGAAAAAAGACTGAGCAATGACAGGCAGTTATATTATTAGCTTGAGTAAAATTAAGTTACTTGCTAGCAAGTACACTGCTTGGATGCCAGCAAAGAAAATAATTTACAGAACCCAAATGAAAATCGGCCAGAAAAGTAGAAAATACTGGCTTGTAGGAATCCTGCAGCTGTTTGGCAAAAAGCGGTTCAAACTTCAGTCATTTAGAGGAATGTACTGAGATGCAATTAATATAAATGAAACGTTGAAGAAGTATATCAGCTCAAAAAACAAAAGCCTGGAAAACAGAATAAACTTTAGCTATTCGACTGAACTGATAAAACTGAAAAAAAAAGAAGCTGAAATGAAGAAAAGGTAGGCTAAATATGAGACTTCTTGAAAAAAGCTTCTAGAAAAAAATGATAGTGTTAGAAGACAGCACGTGCAGAGAGAAAGCCTGGGATTTTCTGCTAAACCAGAGAAACTGGAAGGAACTGGCTGTATTAATTTTATGAAAGCACAAACAAGCAACTGGACTGGTATTCCACAGCAGGATTGTTAACTGGAAGGGTACATCAAGTGTATGTGCCAATCCCGGCCAAGAGAAAGCAGCCAAAACCTGTACTAGTGGAAATGTTGTCATACGAGCTAGGGGAGTTAGTCCTGGCAGGATGGTGGCAAGCAGTGTTGGAAGTTGTAGACAGCAGAGTGTTGGCGAAGGGTGACTGTTCACTGTGCACAGGGTGAAGGAGACGTAGGTTTGTCCTAATGGTCAGGAATGTCAAGAAGTAGGTGTCAGATTCAGGCTGCAAGACCCAGATGTCTTTAGAGTGTTTTTCTTGTAGAATCAGACACACTTTTTTGATGCAGCTCAGGCTGTGGGGGAAGTGGAGGAGTTTGTCCAATGGGGGCAGTGACTTGAACTGGACTCTGTTTCTCATTCTTCTGACAACAAAACTCATAGACAGACTTTGCAAAGGGAAACCTTTCCCAATGTTCCAAAGGAAAATGCCTGAAAGACAGAAAAAAGCACATGCTGACTAGAAGAATCAGTAGTATCTTGAACCTAAACCAGAGTCTGGTGTTGGGAGATTGAGATGAAGAGGAAGAAAACAAGTAATACTGAAATTACGGAATAAATGGAAGACTATGAAGCATCAGTCACATCTGTGAAATGTGGCTTTGCAAGAAAAGGTGGCTACACAAGACTTCACTTTTACTGACTTTGTTAAATTTGTAGGTGGACTGTAAAGCATATACCCACTTTATGTCATTGATGTTTACAGGGATATTAAAAGAAAAAAAGTAACTATAAGTAAAAAAGTGTTCTTATTAGTATCTGGATAACAAATTTCATAATAAATACTTTATGTTATATACAGTAAAATAGTTTTGTGTAGTGTGTAGTCAGGGCTATTTTAAATGTGGGGGGAGTCTCTTCAGTGACTATTGTATGTGTTAAAAGATATTAAAGCAAACAAGTATTTTCTGATTGAAAGAAATATAGGCTTTGCAGTACAAAAAAAGAGAAAAAGGGCTGTAAAAAGAAAATTTGATGTTAGTGTGGCATGACATTCAGCTGCTGGGTGGAAGTGTAAAACTGCACTGATTATACTATATGTAAAATTGTGAATATTCTCTATTATTTTTACAAGGGTGAATGTCTGGATTAATGGCCTTAGCTTAAGCTAGAAACACGTGTCTTTGTAAGCAAGCAGGCTTGAAAAATAAGACAGAATTATAAAAGCTATGAAACATTATAAGCTTTTTCATCTGCAAAGATATAAGCTTGTTTTTCCCCCATTAGCAAATGTCCAGTGGGACTGCAGTTGGACATTCTGTTCTGAGTGAAATTTATAAAGATTCACTGCTGACTACTTTTACATGGAGACAGACTGTTGGCAGGAGCAATCAATTAATCCTGAGAGTTTGTGGCATTCTTTCTTGAGATAAATGCAAAATTTGAAAGCAAAATAACAAGTGGTTCAATGAAAAATAAGTTTAAAATTATAAGAAGTGAATAAGAAATAGCAGCATCTCTACCAACTTTAATACTTTAATTGCAGAACAGTGTACAATTTAATTTTATTTAAAGATAGGCAGTGCACATCTCCTTAGAGCTGAAAGTTAATGTTCTATGAAAGCAAGCAAGGTGTTTTTCACATCTGAGAGGGGGAACTGAGATAAGAAAAAAACAGACAGCAATCGGTTGAATTGGGAACACAAGCAGCATGCACTTTAGCATGGGTAACCTTAATTTTAGGTGAGGTAATCCCTGTGAGTGCAGCTGTCAAGGGCAACTATTTCCACCTTGAGGGTTAAACTTCACTTTTTGAAAATGGACATAGTTTTGAGATTGTTCTAAGTTAAAGGGGGTGGGGGGTTCTCTGTTTTTTCTGAGGGTTTTAATTAAAACAAAAAGTCTTGAAAAATATGACATAGGTTCAAAAGGAGATGAGAAGAAACAACCGTATAAAAGATTTGCCTGCCAAACATTAATGTGTGCTTCAAACATGAAGGCTGGAAATCCATATTAAAAAAAATTAACATTTATAATATGCTTGAACAGTAGTTTGTTATCATAAAGGATAATCTGTTCATATTATTTTGAAATGTAAATGGCCTTACATGTATAGACGAAAAGGAAAGAGTATTGTATTATATTAAGAAATGCAGTGTGTATAGCAATCCTGTGTGAGACGTATTTGGATAGAAATGAGCATATGAATTTGACAACAAAAGGATTTCAGGATGGATATTAGGCAGAATTATAAGGGACAAAGGAAAAGGACAGTAATTATAAAAATTGTGACAGAAGAGGAAAAACAGTAATAGTAGATATGTGGTAGTAAAGGGCTATTAGCAAGGGAAGAAGTTTATGCTGGCATGTATTTATATTCCACATTATTATGGAACTTAAGAAAATGTTGGGAGAAATAATCTGCTGTCAGCAGGGAATATTACATACAGGTGGGGACTGAAACTTAATTTGTAATAGTGAGGAAGTATCTGGGGACCTACAAGGGAAATACAACAAAAGACGGTAGATTATTGATGAAATTTATGAAAGATGAAAAGTATGAAAGATATGAGATCATTAGTAGGAACTTGGACATAATTTACATATTATTCTCCAAGATAAATAACTGGGCTAGACTAGACAGAAATTATATTTCACATTTGATTGAAAACTTTGACATGCATCCAGTAACTATTTCAGATTATGCACCGATAAAAAACAAGATAAAATTGCAGTTTTTCCAACAACCAATTCAAAAGAGAAATAAGAAAAGGGTAATGGAAATATTTGAGAGTTATTACAGAAGATACAGATATCTTCAGAGGGCATAGCTAGTGAGTGAGATAAAATTAAAATGAAGTTCAAAAATTTGGTAGAAATGAAGGAGAAATATATATTGTTAAGAAGTAATATGAATTACTTACAGGGGCTGACAAAGGTTAAAGGACTTGTAAAATAAGGGGAATCTCACAGAAAAGAAGAGGGACAAATGTAGAGTGCTAAAGAAAAAATAAGAGAGTATCTGTATAATATGTATTTTTCTGATAACACCACCACAGGAAAAAAAAATAGCACAATGACTGAGGCAAATGAAAGTAGAAAGGGTTGACACCAAAATTAGGGAGCCTACAACAACAGAAATAGCTAAAAATTCTGTAGAGGTATTAGAAATAATTTGGAATTGTATGAAAATTTGTATAAAATGGAGAAATGTGGAAATACTTATGGAAGACTTAATTATGCCAAGGTTAGAGGTAGATAATCCTAAACAACTAACAGTTAAGATAAGATATAGGATAAAAACAGTGATGTGTAATCAATCTTCAGGAAAGTCTCCAGGAACAGATGGTATTCCTGTGGAAATTTAGATGGCAGGAGGGAAGAAAGTGATAATGATCTGTATAATTTTATTTAGGATCATAGGAGGTTACTAGGCTAATGACCCTAGGGCCCTTTCAAGCCTAGCCAAGTTTTACCCTTATTTCCAAGATCAGCATCTATCACCCCTGTCCAAGAGGGACACAGGTGGAACCCCCTGAAGGAATTTACGGTTATCCATCCATTCGTCCAGACTGTGTTTGAAAAGGGCCAATGGGGTGCTCTGCTTGACATGAAGCAGGAGTCTGTTCCAAAGATGTGCTAACCTCTGGGAGACAAATCTGTCCCTGGAGTAGGTTCTATTAATGTCACATAACAGATTAAGGTCTTCAGAGTGAGTAACCCATGTACCATTTGACTTATGGATATGCAACATTTCCAATAAAGCAGAGTAAAAGATTGCCTTTATATGCAAGACAGAGATCGCCTCTGAGTAGTTTGCACGAAACAGAATAAAGTGACAGTGATTTCAGACGATTCTCATAGGACAGATGCAGAAGACCTTGAATTTTTCTTGTGAGGAATCTTTGTGGGTTCTCCATTTGCTGCAGGTGATTGGAAAGGTACATATCAAAAGGGGCATTCTACTCAATTATTGGCCTGATGAGGAAAGAGTACAGGGATGCTATAACTTCTTTTTTTCTGTAGGCAGTGCTCTTACTTATGAGACCAGCAATATAGAATGCCCTTCTTACCATTGCGGAGGCATGGTGATCAGAAGTAAGGTTATTGTCAACCTGCGTGCCCAGGTCTCTCACCACTGAGTGCATACTTAGGGTGTTGTTATTGATGTGGTAGTTTGCAGGAACATTGCTCTTTCTGAAAGGGATGATAACACATTTTTGTTGCATTGAGTTTAAGGCCATGACTTAGGCACCAACCATTTGTGTAAGACCCTCTTGTAGGATGTTGACATTGTCTGGAGATTCTGTGACCACTCCCAGTTTGCAGACATCAGCAAACTTGTCAGCCACGGACCTTTAGTTTTGGCTTGTACTTCAGAGAAATAGATTTCAAACAGTAGAGGTCCCAGAACTGATCCCTGTGGAACACCACTGGTTACAGGTCTGCTGTTGGAGGTGGACTCCCCTAATTTAACTATATGGTTTCTATCCTTGAGCCACTTGGTGACCCATCTAATAATATAAGGGTTGATACCTAGCTGGGTCAGTTTGTCAATGATGCCTGAGTTGAGGATAGTGTCAAAAGCCTTGGCTAAGTCTAGGTCCCCTATACAGTATTTTAAAAGGAGGAGAAGCACCAACATATTGGAAGAAAGCTGTGGTGGCTGTATTACCTAAAGACAGTAAAGAATGGCAAAGGTGTAGCCAAAATTATTAGATATGGATGAATGTGGTTTTGTGGAGGGGAGGCAAATAGCTGACAATATTAATGAATAGTGATGTTCCAGAGGGAAGCCAAATTAAAATACTACTTTATTAGTAAGTCTTGATGCAGAATAAGCACTTGATAAGAGTAAGCTGGGATTTTAAGAGTAGGGCAGTTGATGCATTTGCATATCCTGATACAATAACAAGGTTAATTAAGAGGGATATATGAAAGACTGGAGGCAAGAATTAAAGGGGTAGGGTTCCTCTGTGATAAATTATGTTTGAAAACAGAAACCAGGCAGAGGTGTACCCTTTTCCCTGTTATTTGCTTTACATTTAGAGTTACTGGTAACGAAAATAAGGGACTCAAAAATGCAAGGATGTAATAGGTATGGTAATCAAGAGAAATTGACTTTATTTGCAGGTGATATTATTTTGTACCTGACAGATCCAGAGCACAATATCTCTGTGTTGTAGAACACTTTAAGACAGTTTGAAGTCTTTTTGGGATAAGATAAAACAAATTGCTATAACTGTAAATTTTGTAGCCACACATAGGGACTTGATAAACTGAAGTTTTAGGAGTATGAATTAAAAAGGCTTCTGCTATGGCAGTTAAGGACGTGTGGGAAGACACTAAACAAAAGATAATACAAAAAACAGAGAAACTGGAAGCTCTTGTTTATAGATATGGATATGAAAATACAAGCAGTGAACATTTTTTAGACCTTTTAGTTTTATACATGGGTCAGACACACTTCTATCAATCAGAGGGGAAGTTGAGAGCCATAGTTAATAAAGAGTTGATGGAATTTATCTCTGTTGGGGGGGGGGATAGTTAACTGGGATAAGCTGATGTTTCTAATAGAACTAGGTGGTTTAGGATTCCCTGATTTGAAGGGATACTTTACTGCTACAGTTAAGGCTCATATACATAACACAAGCAAAAGGTTATAATTCAAAATGAAAAGTGATGATGATGATGAAGCAGGATGAATGTTCAAGAAATAAAGAAACAGTGGGATTTTTGATGCAGATCCTTAAGGAGAATAACAACCATACAAAATACTATACTCATAAAATATCAGAAAGTATTCTAAGAACTAAGCCAACATGAGAATTGAGAAAGGAGATTTTGCCAAGAGGGATGACTGCATTTAGTGGTGAAGAAAATTTACAAGAGGGGACTGGAATTTAATGGAGAAAACTGGTAAAGGAAACATGGTATTGAAAGGAAATGTAATAGAGGATGAGACCAAGAATATGTTTGGACTGCAGGCTACAGACTGACTTCCCTACCAGGGATTGATTTCAAGAGTATAGGCAGAAATAAAGGTATACGGGAATCTTAAGTGAAAGGCCTGCTCTGGCAAAATGTTTAGCTGAATCTAGAACAGATGCTGCTGTTAAAAAACAGGGACAACTAGTACAGAATATAAAACATAACATGATAACTATAAGATTCAATCAGAGGTTAGAAAAGATTGGGGAAAAAGACTGGAAAAGCAATTTACAACAGAACATAGATGGATAGATGGATAGACATGTATAACTCTGAAGTATGCATCAAAATTCAGAAGGTTTAGTATCTTTGCTTGGAAGTGTTTGCATAGGTATTTTTATACCCCAAGCAGACTTCAAAGAATTTTTCCTCAAGCAACTAGCAAATGTTGGAAGTGTGAAGGAGAAAGAAAGAGATTACTGGGAATGGTTGTCCTCTATATGGTTGAGTGTTCTTAATGTCGTGTTTAAAAACCTTCATTAAGATGTTTGAACATACAGAAGACAAAATGCACTAAATATCAAAGTATCTCTTCTCCCGAACTTCACACTAACCCTCACCTTAGTAATGGCTGCTAACCCTAACCTCAACATTGCCCGTTCCCACAACCCTAATCCTACACTTTAGCTTAATAAAAACCTTTCCATGACATTACCACTACATAAGACACACTCAGACACACTATCATGTACACACACATACACACACACACACACACACACACACACACACACACACACAAACACACACACGTGCACAAACACTCTCATCCCCAACAAACGCACTCATATTTCTCAATGAAACATTCCCTCGACATTTTGCCCTTTCGTTTATTTGTTACTTAGATATTAAGCATCACTCCTTGTAGTCTTCGACCAGACAATCGCGAAAATGACTGGAACACCTGGGAACTTTTAGTTATGTACTCACCATAACTTCAGATGTTTGGGATCCATCTCGCCTACATTCTGACTGATGGGTTCGGAGCCGATCCCTCGGCTCCGACTCGGCACGCTTATGCCAAAGAGCGAAGTCTCTTATTGGCTGAGCTTACTATATCCCAGGATGCACCACTACCAGTCCCCCAGATCTAGTTTGTCCGCATACATGCACACATGCACGCCCTGCTTATATAACATCGTCAGATGAAACAAGATAAAACAGTAGAACTCAAAACCGTTCAATCTCTTCTGATCTCCAAGGCAGGGGGAAGGAGGTTGGGTATTAGGAATGTAGGCGAGATGGATCCCAAACATCTGAAGTTATGGTGAGTACATAACTAAAAGATGTTATGTGATCCTATCTCGCCTACATTCTGACTGATGGGACAGCGTCCCTAGCACCTGAATCCTGGGTGGCTCACTGGAAAACACTCCTGAGTACCGTGGAACCAAATGAAGCTCGTCCTCTAGATGCCACATCCAATTTGTAGTGGGAAATGAAAGTGTGCGGATTGGACCAAGTAGCCGCAGCACAAATTTCCGATATAGCGAGCTTGGAATGAAAGGCTATAGAAGTAGCCATAGCCCTGGTAGAATGAGCTTTGATGGATGTTGTAAGTTGCTTATTCGAAGAAGAATAAGCCTGAGTTATGCAATCTCTGATCCATTTGGAGATAGTAGCTTTTGTGATGGTTTGGCCCAATTTATTATCTGAGAAGGACACAAACAACTGGTCTGACTTACGAAGTTGTTGAGTCCTGCCTAAATAGAAGCGTAATTGCCTGTGAACATCCAATTTATGGAGAGTGTATTCTGCTTCATTGGAGAATTTTGGGAAGAAAACTGGTAGCTCTAGAGATTGTTGGAGACAGAAACTAGAACAGACCTTTGGGACAAAGGATGGATTAGGCCTAAGTGATACTCTATCCTTGTGGAAAATCAAGTACGGTGGCTTAATAGACAGGGCTTGAAGCTCTGAAACTCTCCTTGCAGAAGTAATTGCCACTAAGAAGGCAGTTTTCCAAGACAGATATTTTAACTCACATGTAGCAGCCGGTTCGAAAGGGGAAGATGTTAATGCGCGAAGCACCAAATCAAGATCCCACGGAGGTGCAGGATGAGAAATTGGGGTCTTAATAGGCTCGCACCTTTAATGAAAGTTTTGCATAGTCTGCTGCTCATCAAAGGAGGATCCATGGATTCGTGGAATTTAGAGATAGCCGCTAGTTGGACTTTAATAGTTGAGACAGAAGATCCTTGATTAAACAGGGATGTTAAGAATTTCAAAACCTCTGGGACAGGAGCAGAAATAGGGTCTAAGCCCTTGAGTTCAGCCCAGATAGCAAACGTCTTCGACTTACTCACGTACAATTTGTAAGTGGTGGGTTTGTGGGCAAGATAAAATGTGAACAACTTCCGGGTCTAGTGTGTGCCTTCTAACTAAAGTCGGAAGTGGAGGAGCCAAGCTGTCAATTTCAAAGATTGAAGGGACTGATGCCGATGTCCCGACTGATGGATTAGCAAGTCCGGAATTAGGTCTAAAGTCCACGGATCGTCCACCGCATGCTTCTTCAGGTAAGGAAACCATACCTGACGAGGCCAGAATGGGGCAATCAGTATCATTGAGGACCCCAATTGAGAAGCTTTTTGAATAACTTTGGGGAGAAGTGGAATTGGAGGAAAGGCATAAAGTAGCCCTGTTGGCCAAGGTTGTGCTAGAGCATCCATAGCTGGTACTCCCTGATGTGGGATCAAGGAGAAGAACCTTTGGCACTTGGTGTTTAGTGGAGTTGCAAATAGGTCGCAGCACGGCGTCCCCCATCTCCTGAAAACCTGAGCTGCTACTGTGTGGTTTAGAGACCATTCGTGAGGAGAGAGAATTGTCCTGCTCAATTTGTCTGCCAATATGTTTGACCTTCCCGGGATGTGGGTCGCTACCAAGAAGCGGTTGGTAGCTACAGCCCATTCCCACACTCTCATGGCCTCTCTGCAAAGGGGGTACGATCTGGTCCCTCCTTGTTTGTTCAGATACCAGACCACCGACATGTTGTCTGTGTGGATGGCAATGATGCCCTGAGGAAGAAACTTGTGTAAGGCCTGTAGGGATAGAAGTACAGCCCTCATCTCCAACACGTTGATGTGGAGGAGAGCTTCGCCTGGAAGCCAGGAGCCCTGAACTAGCCTGCCCAGACAATGCCCCCCCCACCCTATCTGGGAGGCATCTGTCGTCAGGGTAACCACTGGAGAGGGAAGAACAAAGGGTTTTCCTTGATCCAAATTGGATGTCTGAAGCCACCAGCGAAGATCCCTTTTGCATATTTCCGTGATCATGATGTGATGATTGAGAGGAAGATCCTGAAAGGACCATTGAGTTGACAATAGCCACTGAAGAATTCTCATGTGCAATCTCGCCAGAGGAACTAGAAGAACCGTGGCAGACATTGAGCCTAAAACTTGTAGAACCATCCTGGCTGGGGCTTTGGATCTCGAGATCAGGGCTTGAACTTGGCCCTGTAAAGTTTGGATCCTTTCGGCAGGAAGAAAGACGCGCATCAATCTTGAGTCTATCTCTGCTCCTATGAACTTTATGCGTTGAGAGGGCAGCAAGACAGACTTTGACCAATTGAATGTAATCCCCAGGGTAATACCCAGGAGATGGTGGCTTTGAGGTTGTCCATTAGTAGATGCCTGGTGGTGGCAGTCAGGAGCCAGTCGTCCAGATAGGGAAACACTTGGAATCCAAGACTTCTCAGGTGAGCCGTCACTACTGCCAAACACTTGGTGAACACCCTGGGGCTGTGGTGAGACCAAAGGGCAGAGCGCAAAATTGGTAATGACTGACTCCCAGGCTGAAGCGCAGATACCTCCTGGACGCCTGATGTATCGGTATGTGATAATAGGCGTCCTTGAGGTCTATGGAGCACATCCAAACATCCTTCTCCAACAATGGGAGAATGGATTGTAACGTGACCATTCGCAACTTGGATTTCGTGGACGGATTGGTTCAGTCTGCTGAGATCCAATATTGGTCTCAGGTCCCCTGTCTTTTGGCACTAAAAGAACCTGGAGTAATTTCCTGATCCGATCTGGTCTGTGGGGACCGGTTGGATGACTCCTTTTTCTAGCAGCTTTAAAGCTTCTGCGGCTGCCATTTCCCTTTGACTGGGTGGTGGGTCCGGGATTCTTTTGGACGGTGGGGGCGAGTATGTGAATGGGATGGTGTAACCTCCGGCAATGATCCGAAGCACCCATCTGTCCTGAGTGATTGACTCCCAGGCTTTTAGGTGCTTGGCAACGACACCCGACTGGCTCGAGCAGCACAGCCGGGCAATCCCTCATGACGTGTGGGAGGCTGAAGAGCCACGAAAGGACTCGCGGTCTCCAGAATTGCGGGCCCCTCTGCCGCCTCTGGGACGGCGTCTCCCTGAAAAATTTCCCGCCCTCTGCCTCTGGAAGGGAATCTTCCTGCTGTTGGGAGAAAACTTTGAGATTTGCGGAACCACATTTTCCCTCCTTTAGCCTTGGGGTAAGGCCGAAAGGGGGTGGAATAACGGGCTCCTACGGCAGATAAAGTTTTTCCCTCTTGCTCACAGCGGTAAGGGTGTCTTTAACCTTGGGTCCAAACAAGGAGGACCCATCAAAGGGAGCGTCGGCGAAGGAAGACTTGAAGGCCTCCGCAAACTGACACAAGCGGAGCCAGGCTTGTCTCCGTAGAGCCACGCCTGTGCCTGCCGCTCTACCCGCCTTCGGCCGCATAGGAAATGAGCCTCATGGACGAAGTTAGAAATTGACATAAGGATAGCCAACTGAGAGCTAACCGACTGGGCTAGCTGCTCAGGTAGGTTACCCGAGAGGGAATCTGACAACTCCTTGACCAGATCCCTCTGAAGCCTGGTAAAATGTGCCAAATAATTCAGAGACCTTAAAGTAAAGGCCGCTGAAGTCAGGGTGCGCTTCTGCATCTGTCCATACTCCTAGACTCCTTATTAGGAGGATGGATGGACGTTGAAGCCTCTGCCACGTCCTGTTGTGTAGCAGATGCCACCACCATGGCATCTACAGCCACGCCTTTAGTGAGGAACTCCTTCTCGGGGGGAGCAGACAAAAATTTATTTGGATGAGAAGGGACTGGTTCCACGGTATCTGGATGTTCCCACGCCCTTCGACAAACTAAATCCAGAAGCTCGTCGAAGGGCGGAGACACCCAGGAGGCGGAGGGCTGAGCCCCAAAGGCCTTGAGGAGCACTGACTCATCAGCAGAGGGGGGTTTGGATATCCAGCCACCTCGTTGTTTCAGGATCTCTAAGATGTCTGCAAAGGAGACATCATCCGAGGACGACTTCGGGGACCCCTCTGCATCATCAAGATCAGTGTCTGATGTAATAGACTTGGGGGAGTCCACGTGCTTCCTCTTGCACGATCTCTTCCTTGGGGGTTCCTCCGAAGAGAACTCCGAAGAACCCTCAGGAGGAGGGGAACCCCCACTGGGGGTAACCTCAGGCCCCGGGGCTCCGCTGACTACGGACAGGGGAACTGCCAAAGACCCAGTCTCCACGCCCAGGAAGGTGCCGGTAAAGCCGGAGAGATGGCCGAAGAGGACTTGGCCAAGGCACCCCTCATGGCTCTGAAAGCCGGACCCCCAGAATCCTGGGAGTGTCCGGTCCCCGGAGCCGTGATAGCCGACGGAAGTCCCGCCAAGCACCGAGGGGAGGCTCGGAACCGAAAGCATAGGTCCCAAACATCACCCCCGGGTCCAGCTGAAGAAGTCCGCGTACCAAACTCGGACCCGAAGGCCCGGGTTGGAGTAAGGGTCGGAGCCGACCCTGAGATCTCCACCAGCTCCAACAGCACCTGCTCCGACGGAGCCGAAGCAGTCGGAGGAGGAATGGCAATGGGGTGGGCCAAGGTCATCGGCTCAAGCCAACTGGGTCGGAACCGAAACAAATTTTGGAAGACTGGGGACTGGAACAGTCTTTGGAGCACCCTGTCTATATCAGAATCTGACATCCTCAAGACCGAGAGGAAACAGAACGGGTTCGAGACGGCCTCTCCAACGGCCCCAAAGGGCTAGGGGACCGGCTCCGAGGTGACTCGATGAGTATCGGCGCCGAGGGAATACACACACCAGATTCCATCGGTGCCGAGGTGGACTTCGCCGAGGAGGAAGTGCCGGAGCGGCGACCCTTGTCGGCTCCGAGACCAGTGGAGCCGACGAAGGTGACCCGCCTCTCGATGCCCCAGCCATCGGCTCCGAAGCCAGAGGAGTCGATACTGGTGGCATCGAGGCAGACCGTTCCAACCTCGGCTCCGAAGTCCTTGGAGCCGAAGGAGAGGCCTGCCTATGTCTCTTAGCGGTCGGATCCGACGGACTGGTCGGAACCGACGCCCTTTTCTTTTTGGCCGGAGAAGGAGAGGATGCCAAGGCTTCTTCAAAAGAAGGTTTAATTAACCCCTTAAGAATTAATTTATTTTTCCTCTCCTGGAGGACCCTTGAGGAAAAAGCGTGACATACGCTACATGATTCCTGTAAATGTTTTGCACCTAAGCAATACACACAGAGCGAGTGATCATCCGTGATGGACATTTTAAAACTACATTTTATACATTTTTTAAAGCCCGAAGGCCTAGGGTTCTGAGACATTATGGGGAGAATTTCAGTAATCTGACTGAAAAAATACAATTACTGGTGACACCCCTAAGTATAGGCTTACAGTTATCGCTCGCAAATGACAGGGGACTTTGAAAACCCTGTAAGAACAAACAGCTACAAAAAATTTAAAGCCTTTTCACTATATGTATAGTAGGGTTGATTGACCGGGAAGGCCTTAGATGAAGGGGGCCTGCCAAACTCAACCCAATCACACAACAAAAATCTTCAACAAATCCACCAATCACAACAACAATGAGAAGAATAGCTGTTAAAACAGCTTTTTTGAGAGAAAAACAACAAAACTGACAGAAAAAGTTAGTTAAAATAACTACTCAGCTCAGCCAGCTCGAGACCACGTCTTCGCAGGTTAGCGGCAAACGAGATCTGGGGGACTGGTAGTGGTGCATCCTGGGATATAGTAAGCTCAGCCAATAAGAGACTTCGCTCTTTGGCATAAGCGTGCCGAGTCGGAGCCGAGGGATCGGCTCCGAACCCATCAGTCAGAATGTAGGCGAGATAGGATCACATAACATCACAGGTTTTGGGAGTGTAATGAGCTAGCAGATTTTAAAAATTCCCTAAAAAATAACTTGTCAGAAATACTGGGTGAGCAAATGGGTATAATTAATGAAATTATTCTTTTGAGCTAGGACACAGGATCTGAATTGTCTAGACATAGTAAGGCCTCATTAAGTTTAATTCTTTTGGTTACCAAAAAAGCAATTACTAGAACATGAAAGTCTAAAACAACTGTATTTGAAGTATTTAATATTGCAAATGAGATAAAAGAAACGGAAGAGGGATGTTTGGAAAATGGAAGGAACAAATTACACAGAAATAAATGGAAATTATTGAGACAATATATACAGAATACTAATGTTCAGGAGGAGAAGTGAAGTTTAATGGAAGAACAGGAATTCAGTAATTTACTATGTAAAGCTGGACTGATGATAATTACAAAGAAAAGAAAATGCATGATTTATAATGTATGTAAATGAAAAATTGTTAATATGGTTTGTTTTTTCTGTTAATGTATATTTACCTAGATCTTAAGTGCTAATTTAATAAAGGTGTTTAAAAATATTCACCAAACCTGGAGTCTGCTGGTAGTGAGAAGTAAGAGTTGTCCCTTTTCCTTCAAATGGGTAATTCAATGAAATTCTATGTGCTTTGTCTTTGCAACAGCTTTCCTTGGCCTTTTGGAAGAGGGTCTGAAGCAAAAAAGAACACAATCCTCACTCTCATAATCTCAAGGCTTGCCATGGGAACAACGTTTTGGGAGAAAAGCTTTTGAGTGGCTTACAGGATGGATAATGGATGTGAATAGCAGTGGCACCAACTAAAGTGGTAATGATGTCAGATATACTGTGTATTAATGAGCCAGGGTCAGAAATCCTAGCATCAGCCCTGACACAACCGTAGCCAATGGTGGGGGGGGGGGGGGGACCAAAAGAGCTGGCTTCAAGAATATCAGCACCTGAAGAGACACAATTAACACTGGGAAGGCCAACACATAAAACAGGGCATTAGAAAAGCGATGAGAAAGAACCTCAACAATTTGTAGATTATTTAAACATTACTATCCCTTTTTTACTTTTACCAGTAATTGGAATGGTGAGATGATAGATTTTCTTGACATCCATCTCACCAAAACTTTGGATGGTATACAAAGTAATATATTTAGGAAAGAAACATATAGCAATTCTTTGCTACATTATCAAAGTTGCAATCCCTTCCACCAGCGTAAAAGCATTATTAAGGGCCAAATGGAAAGGGTGTCACGTTTAATTAGTGATAATATTACATACCAAAAAGAAATATATGTTTTAATAGGCATGTTTTTGGAGAGAGGATACCTATTGAAACTACTTTTGGAGATGAGAAATGAAGTACAAAGGAAGAGAAATACCTTTCCCCTGATTTTATGGGGAGGAAATCAATGTCCAGTGAAGAAAGTTGAACCTTACAAACCAGATGCCCTTATACTGAGATACAATCACCAAACATCCACAATTTTAGAAATAGTTAGGAGAATATGGGACACAAGTTTGGACACCAACATGAAGCAAAGATTGGGACAGACACTAAGAGTAGTATTTTGTAGGGGAAAAAATATTAAAAACATCCTAGAGAGGTCAATTTCTAGAAGTACACATTTGGTTATGTACAAATGTGGGACTTGCAGGTATTGCAAGTATATTCATGATGTATATGTGACAGTAGTTGGATACAATAGGTCCATACCATGCCTGGGCAGATGTAGTTGCAATTCAAACATGCTAGTGTATTTGGCTAGTTGCAGCACCTGCCCAGGTTTTTATGGGAAAAAATCATAAGGAGACAAAGATAGGATAGCTGAACATCTTAGGGTGATTAAGAACAAAGATGTACATAATGCTCTGTTTATTCACAGTACTACATGTCATAATTACAAGAAGTTTTGCTTCTTTGTACTTGATCGACTGTTTCCAAGTGAAAGAGGGAGTGATGACAAACAGAGTACAAAAACTAGAATATAAACGGCAAATTAAATTAAATGCAACATGTCCCCCTGAATTGAATGAAAACATATCCATTATGCCAATATTAAAACAGAAGGCTAATGAAATTTAATACTTAGTTCATTACTATAATGGCAACATATAACACATTCATATTTCCTGATAAAGTTTTGATAATCAAGGAAGTAGTGTCTGTGCAATATTGTATTCAATTTTTTGTACAGACAAAATATCATATTTAGTTGTTTATTGTATATGTCTTGTGTTAATTTATTTTTTAGATATAATATTTGTTTAGGCAGAAAAATATATGTATGTCACTTTTAAGAAAGGGGAGTCTGTTTTTTGAGTTAATTAAATATTTATGAGTGGGGTTAAGTGATTGGATTGATAAAATGTCTTTTAAAATATAAATGAAGTGATGTTTTTATCTGTTATTATCTCTGAAGAAGCAATTTATTAATGGCGAAAGCGCTTAGGTTTTAAGAGCATTTGTATTCATTAAATAAGTGGAATTCCACGTTTTGTTTTGTCGTTTCTTATTTATGTATTTGCTGGCATTGTTTTCTGGTGCTCTAAGTGCCTCCGTTTTGAATTTTTCCTAATTTATTGCCTTCTGCACTTGTTTTAGTCATTTTTTTAATTTAATTACATTTATTTAAACTGTATTTGCTTTAATATTGCTACACACTCAAGTGTGCTAGCTTGCACTGCATTTGAATTGTGTTTACTGCTGTTTTAGCTGCTTTTCTGTTAAAAAAGAAGCTCTAAACTTGTTTCCTGCCTTTCCTGTAACTAGTTTAGTCCAGATACAGATTTGCTGTATCCAGAACAGTTTGTAAGCTTCTGTGCCCCCCAAGCCTTTCTGTGTTGGATGGAAGCCTTCTAGCTTATCAGTGGGAGTGGTAAGGAATAGGTAGCCTATTTACCACGAGAGGAGTGGTTTCTGGCCCAGAAATTGTAGTTTATTGGCCGTTTGGGCAGTTTTTCCATCCCTTTCAACTTTCTGGTTTAAAAGCCCATGTTTGCACTTATTTCCCATTTTTCCTACAACTAGTCTAGTCCAGATACAGATTTGCTGTATCCAGGACTGTTTGTAAGCTTCTGAGCTCCCCAAGCCTTTCTGTGTTGGAGGGAAGCCTGCTAGCTTATCAGTGGGAGTGGTAAGCACTAGGTAGCCTATCTACCACAAGAGGAGTGGTTTCTGACCCACAAATTGTAGTTTATTGGCAGTTTTTCCATCCTGTTCAACTTTCTGGTTCAAATGCCCGTGTTTGCGTGGGTTTGCGCTTGTTTAACCTCCGCACTGTGGCGCCGAGCTGAGGCAAACTATTACTGGTGCCAGAAAGTCTGCTCTTCAGTTTTTCCTGTAGATCTTGCTAGTTCTTTCTCTCTTGCACTTAAAATAGCCTAATCGCTTTGCACTTCAACAGGTTTTTGTAGCAATTATTGTAGCACACCTAAGTGCCATCAGCACTAGTCATTCTTCACGGAAGCAGCTCCATTACTTAGTAGTTATGACCACCCTTCCTGGCATGATTAAAGGGCAGTTCCCTTTGCTTTCTACTATTAACATGGTGTACTTGGGCATTCTGTGGCAGTGCAGTAACTACCTCATGTACACAGACAACCCACTCTTCTTACCTCCCAACACTCAGACTTGAGAGATGCACTTATATGGCCAAATTGGAAGCTATGCATTCTCCAGCCAAGACCTGACTAGCTGGTCAAGAGGAGAAGGTCAACATCTGCACCACTTCACATGGAACACATAGCCCTCCAGCACACTCACTATCACAGCTATCACATAAAAATACAAACGACATACCCACCTTCATGGAGACTCTCAAAAGAAATTTACCCAAACAGCCAAGACCTCCAAGACAGAAATGCAATCAACCACCACAACACAGTACAAAACACAGGACACATAGCTCACCTCCACAATGTGCCCCTCAACTTAAGACCCTACGGCTAAACACCTTGCCCAATACACTAATCATAGGTGACTCAACAGTGAGGCACACAGATGTCCCATTCACTACATTGAATAAGGAGAAGGTAACAGTCAGTTGTCTATCAGGTGCCAGAATCCGACACAAAACGCATGCACTCAGGTCACTCCACAACAAGTACGAGTATGACTCTGTCATTGCCCATGTGGGTGTGAATGACCTGAGACACACCTCCCTGGACTACACGAAAAGAGACATGGTGGAGCTCCTGGATTATGTGGTCCTGGCAGGTATGACACTAGCTCTGAGCAGTATCCTACCAACACCCAGAATGATACCGCAGTACAAACAAAAAATGATTGACTTCAACAATTGGCTAAGTTTTTGATGTTATTTTAAGGGGATCCAGTATCTGTCTGCTTGGGATGACATGACTGACAGACATCGATGCTTTGCCAGAGAAGGTCTGCATCTGTCACCCCTGCATTTCCGGGTACTGGCTAAGGCTCTTACCACCCCTATAGTGCCTTTTTTAGGTGGTGTTCCAAAGCCTAAATTACCACTATAACAACTATAAATAAATGCAATCTGAGGGTCATGCTGCTCAATGCTAGAAGTCTAATTCTTAAGATGCACTTGCTTGAAGCACTCCTCAAAATAGAGAACATCAATATTCGTGCTGTAACGGAATTAGAAGTTATGTACTCACCATAACGTTCCATCTGAGTAGGTGACTTCATTTGGATGCAACCTGTGGGTTTCGGATCCGACCACGGATCCGAGCCGGCATTTCAAAAGCTTAGGATCCGAGCTCCTAGCTCCTCCCTCTACCCATAATCCCCTGCCAAGCCCTAACCGACCTCAGATTGAGTTTGCCTATATAATACTAGAATAAAAAGTATCTGAATAGATGAATAAACTCTTATTGTATAAAGGTCAGTGGGGATGGAGGGGGGGATGGTTGCATCCAAATGAAGTCACCTACTCAGATGGAACGTTATGGTGAGTACATAACTTCTAAATCTGAAGTAGGCAGACTTCGTTTGTCTGCAACCTGTGGGACAGAGTGCCCAGCTACCTAAATCTTGGGTGGCCGTCATGGAAGGATGTTCCGGAGCACCGCTGAGCCAAAGGATGCTCTTCCCCTGGAAACAACATCCACCTTATATTGAGAAATGAAGGTATGAGACGAGGCCCAAGTGGCTGCCGCGCAGATATCATCCAATGGCACTCGGGATTTAAACGCGGCTGACTTGGAAACTGCCCTAGTAGAGTGAGCAGTAACCCTCTGAGGAGCAGGCCTACCTGAAGTGTCATAAGCCTGCAGAATACAATTAGCAATCCATCTCGACAGTGTGACTTTGGAAACTGCTTTGCCCATAGCAAATTTAGCAAAGGAGACGAACAGTTGATCTGATTGTCTATGACCAGCCATTCTGTGAATGTAAAAGCGCAATTGTCTATGAACATCTAAAGAATGCAGCTTATATTCTCCTTTGTTTTTATAGTTGGTGAAAAACACAGGTAAGTTGATTGATTGATTAATATTAGATTCCGAAGAAACTTTTGGAAGAAAAGATGGATTGGTCCTGAGGCACACCCTATTGGGAAAAAAGGAGAGGTAAGGCGGTTTGACGCATAGAGCCTGAAGTTCCGACACTCTTCTGGCTGATGTGATGGCTACCAAGAAAGCAGTCTTCCAGGAAAGGTACTTTAGATCTGCAGCAGCTGCAGGCTCAAAGGGGGGAGCAGTAAAGGCCTGTAGAACTAAGGATAGGTCCCAAGGTGGTACAGCTTCTTTGACCAGTGGCCTCAACAGAAAAACTCCTTTAAGAAAGGTCTTGCAAAGTTTCGCAGTCATGAGGGGAGCTGACTCATGACCCATATGATAATGGGAAATCGCTGCCATTTGTACCTTTACCGTGGAAGAACTAGCTCCTTGATGAAAGAGGTCTGTTAAGAAGTCCAGTACCACAGACATAGGTGCCGAAAAAGGATCAACATTTTTCTGGACCGCCCAAATAGAAAACCTTTTCCATTTGCTCCGATAAACCTTCCTAGTGGAAGGTTTATGAGCCACCACTAAAATGGCCTTGACAGGTGACGAGATACCGGGAGTCCTAATCAAGGATGGAACTGGAGCAGCCAGGCTGCCAATTTCAGGGTGTGTAGATTCGGGACCGGGAGTCCTGGAGGATGAGAGATGAGATCCGGGATCGGATCCAGAATCCAAGGCGGATTCACTTTGTGAGACCATACATAAGGGAACCAGGGCTGACGAGGCCAGAATGGGGCAATGAGAATCATTCTGCTCCCCAAACTGTTGGCTTTCTGCAAGAGCCTCTGCATCAGAGGTAGTGGAGGATAGGCATAAAGGAGACCGGGAGGCCAAGCATGCACCAGAGCGTCTCTCAGGGATTCCCCAGGTGGAGGAAGTAGAGCGAAGAAACTGTCGCATTTGGCGTTTGAGTGAGAAGCAAAAAGATCGCAACAGGGTTGCCCCCAGACGGCAAAAATCTTCTTTGCTACCAGAGGATTGAGAGACCATTCGTGCGGGGAAAGAATGGTGCGACTGAGCTTGTCCGCAAGGATGTTGGATTTTCCCGGAATGTGCGTTGCTACAAGAAAGCGTTTGGTGGAAATTGCCCATTCCCAGACTCTCATGGCCTCTCGACAAAGGGGATAGGACCTGGTTCCCCCCTGCTTGTTGATGTACCAGACTACCGACATGTCTGGATCGCAATAGTCCCCGTAGGAAGAAGGCTGTGAAGTGCTTGCAACGCTAGGAGCACCGCCCTCATCTCCAGGACATTTATATGCAACAAGGTCTCTGAGGTGTTCCACGTGCCTTGGACAATCTTGCCCGCAGAATGCCCCCCCCCCCCACCTGAGGCGAGAAGCGTCCGTAGTCACCGTGGCTCGGGGGAATGTTGCACAAAAGGGTCTCCCTGCTAGAGGCTCCGGAGACTGGAGCCACCAAAACAGGGAGTCCTTGCATGCCTTGCTGACCGCTATCGGGCTGTTGAGAGAGGAGTATAGCGGGAACCACTGGACCTGTAGGGTCCATTGAAGAACCCGCATGTGTAAGCGAGCATGAAGAAGAAGTGGAATAGCTGCTGCCATTGAACCCAGGGCCATCAGGACCGAAGCCGCCGTCGGAAACGGATGCAGGACTGCTGTGATATGACACCTCAGGCTGGACAGCCTGTCTGGGGTGAGGAAGGCCCGCATTGATCTTGTGTCCAACCTTCCTCCTATGAAATCTATAAGTTGTGTGGGGTGCAGTAAAGATTTTTCCCAGTTTATGGTGATGCCCAGCCTTGGGGCTATAAGAAAGAAATAGTCCCTGGCTGAGCACAGTAGATGCCTTGATGATGCCGTCAGGAGCCAGTCGTCCAGGTACGGAAAGACCTGTAATCCTTGGCGTCTCAGGTGGGCCGCTACTACTGCTAGTACCTTGGTGAACACCCTGGGGGCAGAGGTGAGACCGAAGGGGAGGACCCTGAACTGGTAGTGGCTGGCTCCCAGCCGGAAGCGAAGGAACCTCCTGGACCGTCTGTCCATCCGAATGTGGTAGTACGCGTCCTTGAGGTCGATAGAGCACATCCAATCGTTCTCCCGCAAAAGGGGGAGTATAGATTGTAGGGTGACCATCCGTAACTTTTGCTTGGTTACTGACAGGTTGAGCAGGGAGAGGTCTAAGATCGGTCTTAAGTCCCCCGTTTTCTTTGGCACCAAGAAGAACCTGGAGTAAAACCCTGATCCGGTCTGATCTCGGGGGACGCGCTGGATGGCTCTTTTTTCTAGCAGCTGCTCGATTTCGACAGCTGCTGCCTCCCTTTGGTCGGGTGGTACATCGGGGAGGCTGCGGGATCTGGGGATTTTGCTCAGGGGAATGGCATAACCTCTGGATATCACACGAAGCACCCAACGGTCTGATGTGATTGACTCCCAAGAAGTCAGGTGCCTCGAAAAACGCCCCCCGACAGCCGGGCAACCCTTCAGGGCTGTTGCGTGGGTCTGTCAGAGAAAGGTTCTCTGGACCCAAAGTTCCTAGGAGCCCCTCTGCCTCTAGGACGGCGACCTCCCTGTCCTCCTTTGCCACGGAAGGACTGGTTATCCGGAGCAGGTTGGGACTGCTGCGACTTCCGGAACCACATCTTCTTCTGTCCCTTTTGGTTCTTCGAGAAGGACCTCTGGGGAGCTGAGAAGCGGACTCCGATGGCAGACAGCGTCTTCCCGTCCTTCTCGCTCTGGACTAACGTTTCGCGAACAGTTTTGCCAAACAAGGCAGAACCATCAAAGGGGTCATTCGCGAATGTCGCTTTGAAGGGCTCTGCGAAATCACAGTGGCGGAGCCAGGCCTGACGCCTCATGACTAGGCCCGCTCCGCTAGCTCTAGTGGCTCTCTCGGTAGCATGAGAAAGTAGCCGCATAGAAGTATTGGAAACTGCTCTAAGAGTGGCCATACGGGTGGAGTACACTTGTTTGTCCTCACCTGACATGGACTCTGGGGAGGATGCAGCGTACTCTTTAATCAGGTCCCGCTGCATCCTGATGACATGTGCCATGTAGTTCAGCGCTCTCAAAGAGAAGGTTGCTGAACTAAAAACTCGCTTCCCAATGCGATCCATCGAACGGGACTCTTTGCCCGGAGGATGCATAGAGGGACTCTCCTGTGCTAACTCCCTCTTCGTGGCTGCAGCCATCATCATGGCATCTACCGGGGGGGCCCTTGCTCCAGTGAGTACGGTCCGCCGAGGGACTCAGGATACGGTCTGGACGCTTGGGTACAGGCTTAACGGTGTCTGGATCCTTCCATGCTCTGGTGGATATAAGGTCCACCAGAGGATCGGCAGGAGGGGTCACCCAAGAGGTAGATGGACCCGCCTCGAATGCCTCCAAGAACACAGACTCGTCTGGGGGCAGACCACCCCCCCCGATCCTTAACATCTCCATAATGTCTCCAAAGGAGACGTCTTCCGGGGGTGATCTTGGGGAGCCCTCCCCTTCATCCAAGTCTGTGTCTTCGGTAATGGACTCTGGGGAGTCCATGTGCCTCCTTTTGCACTTACGCTTCCGAGGCACTTCCTCGGGGGGACTGTCCGAGGAGTCCTCTTCAGCAGCTAGATGTTCCAAGGGAACTACTTGGGACATCGAGGCGGGCTGTCCCTGGGACCGGCTGATGGGAGCCTGGCCCAGCTGCAAGGGAGTGCGGGGTGGAGTCGTGGCAGGGACCGGGGGTCCGGTAGTCCTCAACAGTGCCCTTTCCACTACGTCGAAGGCCGAGGGGGAGCCAGCTTCTCTAAGCCTCGAGAGCCGACCCCCACTCGGATCCGACGCACGGACCGGAGTCGGAGCCAAAACCGTCGGATCCGAGAGACCGGTGTGCTCCGACTTAGACGGAGCCGAAGACACACCAGCTCCCTCGGATCCGAGGCTCGGCCCTCGGCTCTGAGAGGTCGGGTCCGAAGTACCCGAAGCACTCAAGGGATGGGTCGGATCCGAGGTGCGCCGACCTATCGGATCCAACCCACCCCCGGATCCAACTCTGCCCGGCACCGACAGCTCCGAACCCAGGGTGTGGGTCGGGAAGGAGCCAAGGGGGCAAAAAAAGGGGTCGAAGCCCCTCCCGGATGGGGGGGGGCTAAGAGCACTCCCATTTGCATCTGGGCCTGGATGAAACGTCTCATCATCCGGTCCATGTCTGCTTCGCTCATTGAAAAGGTGGATCTAGATGAGGCCACCGAAGCGGACCTAGAGAGCCGCCTCGGGGACCTCACTGATGGGCTAGCCTCCTCCTCCTCGGGCCCAGAAGAGAACCGAGGGGAGTGGAGCCGAGGAGGAGGAGATCTAGAAGACACAGGGGAGGCCCGTTTAGACGGAGGAGCCGAACTTGAGGTCTCGGCTCTCCGTTTGTGGTGCCTCTCCTTGTGTCTCTCCTTCTTCTCTTTCTCCCTTGTAGTCTCCCTCTCCTCCGGCTTTTTGGTGGGAGATTGAGTCCCTGCCGGGAGGGAGACCGCAGCACCCACGGAAGGCTGCTGGCTAGTAGGGGCAGAGGCCGGAGCCGCATCTGGAGGGAGAAGTCCCGCCAGAACAAGCTTCGACCTCCGCTCCCTTAAAGCTCGGGGGTTGAACCCTGCACATATGGTACAACCAGATGACAGGTGTTCAACCCCCAAGCATTTAACGCACCAAGTGTGGCCATCTGTTGGGGACAGCTTATGGCCACACTCGGTACATTTAGAAAACACTGCCTTATGGACTTCTGACATCCTAAGCCCTAACAGGCCTAAAACACACAACTCAAACAAACACACAAACTACGCAAAACCCGTGAAAAAAATTAACAAGATAGAGAGAGGAAAGCCTAAGTTTTCAAAATTTTTTAGTCAAAACTCTTATCTTTAACCAGGAGCTCGAGGAGTCCGTTGCAACTTGAAAAGCGGCAAACGAAATCTGAGGTCAGTTAGGGCTTGGCAGGGGATTATGGGTAGAGGGAGGAGCTAGGAGCTCGGATCCTAAGCTTTTGAAATGCCGGCTCGGATCCGTGGTCGGATCCGAAACCCACAGGTTGCAGACAAATGAAGTCTGCCTACTTCAGATACTTGGTTTAAAGCGGCAGATATCACCCCTGTGCTACCAGGCTATAACTCATTCCACACCTTTCGGCCCTGAAACATGGACCGAAGCTGCAAAGGCAGTGGTGTCTCCATATACATAAAGGATATGCACACCTCCAGACAAGTAGCCCAACATAACACATCTGAAATACTTCAGGGACAACTGACATTAGGTAAGACAGAGATCCAGGTTATAGCCTGCTATGGGTCCTCAACCATGTCCCTAGACTCTCACTTCATGTTCCTAACCACCCTGGAGTCTATCAAGGTCCAACCCAACACTCTCTTACTAGGAGACTTCAACTACCCCTCCATCAACTGAGAAAACTACACAAGCACCAATACACTGGCCCAACGCTTCCTGGAATTCATCAATTCCAATGCACTGGACCAGCTTATTCTGACCCCCACTAGAGGAAGCAATAACCTTAACCTGGTTATTACTAACATGGGTGACCATTGCTCTACACCAATAGTCAATCCCTCCATGGTCAGATCTGACCATAAACTAATCACCATGGAAATCCATATCTCATCCACACCCCCTGCAAAGGTAACCACCTTGAAAAACTTCTCCAAAGCTGACTTTAGACTCAGAAAAACAGAGGTGGCTAACTTCACTGCACGCATGCCAATGGAAAAATAGATGCATGACTTCCGAATCATAAACCAATGCACTGTACGAACATGTACACAAATGCATGGAACTAGAACAGAACCAAGACACTCTCCTCCAAAAAAAGGAAGCCAATCTGGTGGTCCTCTACCATTAATAAACTCTACAACAGAAGGAAGAAACTTTTGCAGAAAAAGGTGAAGTCCCAAGACTGGAAAAACTCCCTTATCAGCTTCAACAAAATGTTGAGATCCCTCATCAAATCCTCTAAAGCCAGCTATGAAGGCAGAATTGTGGCAGACACTAAAACAATCACAAAGCCTTCTATAGCTGTATCAAGAACCTCCACGGTAATACCCAGATTTGCTCTTGAGATACTGCACAATGGTACCTCCTATACTCAGCCAACAGATATTGCCAGCATACTGGCCGACAAATTCAATACCAACTTTACCCCAATCTCCCCACTAAAGGACCAATCATAATACTGGAAGAATGTCAGGCACCCAGCATTACTGCAGCACAGGTTAAAGCTGCATTGTCCAAGGCCAAGAATACAGCTTCCATGGGACCTGATAATATCCCTGGCTGTGTTCTACATGAACTACAAAGCAAACTGGCAACACATCTGTGAGCCCTATTCAGTCACAGCTCATGCTTTGTCCCTACTGAATGGTGCACTGCTACAGTTATCCCTCTCCATAAAGGGAGAGTGACTACAGACCCTGAGAATTATCGCCCCATTAGCCTGATGAGTCTGATATGTAAAGCTATGGAGCGCATCATCATGGACCTCATTAACAAAGATACAGGAAATCTCCAAACTCTGGACTCCACGCAATTTGGCTTTGTGAAAGGGAGATCATGCCTGCTCAACCTCATTGACTTCTTTGAGTCAGTCACCAGGGCTGTGGATGAAGGTAAGGCAGTGCATACAGCCTACTTCGATCTGGCCAAAACCTTTGATACCATTCCTCACTCAGGAATTATTGATAAACTTACCAAACTAGGCATCAACCCCTATATCACCATATGGGTTGCAAATTGGCTCACAGATAGAACACACAGTGTGAAAGTAGTGGACTCCAAATTAGACTGCTGGCCAGTCATGAGTGGAGTCCTACAGGGATCGGCCCTGGGTCCTCTCCTGTTCGGCATCTACTTCTCAGAAGTCCAGTCCAAAACACAGGGACTCTGGCTAACCAAGTTCACATACGACTGTAAGCTGGGAGCCATTATTAACTCCCCAAGTGATGCAGACATCCTACAAAAAGGCCTGACTGAGACCAATGACTGGTGTCAAAACCATGGCCTTATTAAGCTTAACGCAAAAAAATACATTGTCATCCCTTTTGGTAAAAACTCAGTTCCCACTAATTACCACATTGATAGGAGCCCACTGAACAGTGAAGGCATTATAAGAGATATGGGGACACAGGTTGACAGCAACCTCTCCTTCGACCACCACATTGCCACTGTTGTCAGAAAGTCCTTCTTTGTGGCACATGTCATTACCAAGGATTTTGCATCCAGGAAGAAAGAGGTGATCGTCTCTCTCTACTCTTCCCTCATTAGACCAATCGTCGAGTATAATGCCCCACTTGGTATGTACCTCACTAAACACCTGCAACAGCTGGAGAGGCCACAGAAGTACCTCACAAAGAGGATCATAGGCATTAAATATGTGCCCTACAAGGACAGAATCAAAACACTCCAGCTATTCTCTGTCTCATATCGTCTACTAAGAGGTGATCTCCGTTTGACTTACAAAGCCATGTCTGACCCAGCTCTGTTGGAAATGTTACATCTAAAGAAATCCCAATCCTTCCACACCACACACTCCAGAGACCTCAGCCTCATTACCACAATCAACAGAACATGCTGGAGGGACAGGTTCCTCACCCAGAGACTACCCATGCTCTAGAATAGACTTCCCATACATGTCAAGCAGAGCACCTCACTGACCCTCTTCAAGAGAAATCTTGATGAGTGGATGGGTAATAGAAAGTTCACCCCGGGATCACTCCAGTGGCTCTACTTGATAGAGGCACTGGGAACTAACGTCGGGCGGCACAATGCCAGGGCACTTCTATGGGCTAGGCTTGTAAAGGCTCCAGGGCCATTAGCCTAGTACACACCTATGAACATGTAAAAATAATCTATCAGAGTTCACTGCCTACATGACTGAAGAAGTAAACCAGAACAGAGATGTGGTGTGATCTAATCTTGGGGGTTGGTATAATGGTTAACATGTTTACCTCACAGCTACTAGGTACACAGTCTGATTATCACCTTTATATCATGTGAAGGTTTAGCATTATGGTTAAGGTGTTGACCTCACAGGCAAGAAATATAGGCTTTGATTCTCACCAAGGGAAATTGGGTAGGCTTAAAATATCCCACGAAAGGAGCTAGCGTAGTACTTACATATGAATGTATCTATATTTAGTACAGTATCTGGTACAACATCATAAATGATTCTTAAAGAAATTAGAGTTTAAATGGGCTGCAAAGATGTAAGTTGTATAAAAGCTGTTTACCAAGCAGAACTCAGACAAATGCTGGCAAAAGAAGGTCTTCTTAATGGGGTCTCAAAAGATAAATGCTGGTGATTACCGTTTTAAATATCTGTGCGAATAACATGGCAGAAGGACACAATGGAGATTAATGTCACTTGCTAGACAATGCTACAATCAGGAATTTATTGACAGAGTATAATATGTGCATACTAAAATTACAAAACTTGATAAAATAATGGCTATGCAATCAACCCTAACAGGAAAATCCACAGAAAGACTATGGCCTGGTGGTTGAAATAATTTCAAAAATGATTGCAAGAGACTTTGGAATTTTTATTTGAGATCATTTATACAAGTGAAAAATCACCATAAGGTGGTAATTAAGTAAAGAACAAACAAGTAAAGGACTCCCCCACTAAAAGTACTGCCAAAAAATCCAAATAGTAAATCCAAAAGTAAAGAAAGTACTACAATGACGTGTATGAAGCAACTTCACTTTATTAAAACAATAAAAGCAGTATCATAAGCGCTTTCAGGTAAATCCCTTCATCAGATGATAAAATTAGAAGTTATGTACTCACCATAACGTTCCATCTGAGTAGGTGACTTCATTCGGATGCAACCTGTGGGTATCGGATCCGATCTCGGATCCGAGCCGGCAATTCAAAAGCTTAGGCTCCGAGCTCCTAGCTCCTCCCTCTTACCCATAACCCCTTGCCAAGCCCTGACTGACCTCAGATTGAGTTTGCCTCAAAATACTGACCACAGTATACTAAAACAGCATAAATACTCGCTCTATAAAGGTCAGGGGATGGAAGGGATAGTTGCATCGAATGAAGTCACCTACTCAGATGGAACGTTATGGTGAGTACATAACTTCTAAATCTGAAGTAGGCAGACTTCATTGTCTGCAACCTGTGGGACAGAGTCCCTAGCTACCTGAATCTTGGGCGTCATGGAAGGATGTTCGAGCACCGCTGAGCCAAAGGATGCTCTTCCTCTAGAAACAACATCCACCTTGTAATGAGAAATAAAAGTATGAGGCGAGGCCCAAGTAGCTGCCAGCAGATATCATCCAACGAAACACGGGACTTAAAGGCGGCTGACGAGAAACTGCCCTAGTAGAATGAGCCGTAACCCTCTGAGGAGCAGGTCTGCCTGAAGTGTCATATGCCTGCAGAATGCAATTAGCAATCCATTTAGATAGAGTGACTTTAGACACTGCTTTACCCAGAGCAAATTTAGCAAAGGAGACAAACAGCTGATCTGATTTCCTGTGGCCAGCTGTCCTGTTAATATAAAACGTAATTGTCTATGAACATCCAATGAATGCAATTTGTATTCTCCTTTGTTTGAATACTTGGGAAAAGACAGGCAAATTGATTGACTGGTTAATATTGGATTCAGAAGAGACCTTCGGAAGAAAAGATGGATTGGTCCTGAGGCACACCCTATCAGGGAAGAAAGAAAGATAAGGCGGTTTGACACATAGAGCCTGAAGCTCAGACACCCTTCTGGCTGAAGTGATAGCTACCAGAAAGGCAGTCTTCCAGGAAAGGTATTTTAAATCAGCAGAAGCTGCAGGCTCGAAGGGAGGAGCAGTAAGGGCCTGCAGGACTAAAGACAAGTCCCAAGGCGGTACAACCTCCTTGACCGGAGGCCTTAACAAAAACTCCTTTGAGAAAAGTTTTGCATAATTTCGCTGTCATAAGGGGAGCTGTGTCCTGGCCAATGTGATAATGCGAGATAGCCGCCAATTGTACCTTAATCGTGGAAGAACTAGCCCCTTGATGAAAGAGGTCTGTTAGAAAATCTAGCACCGCAGAGATAGGTGCTGAAAAGGATCCACAGTTCTCTGTCCTGCCCATATAGAGAACCTCTTCCATTTACTCCGATAAACCTGTCTGGTGGAAGGTTTATGAGCAGCCACCAAAATGGCTTTGACCGGTGAAGAGATACCGGGAGTCCTAATTAAGGTTGGAATTGGAGCAGCCAAGCTGTCAACTTCAGGGTCCGCAGATTGGGAACTGGCATTCCCAGAGGGTGAGAGATGAGATCCGAAATTGGATCCAGAATCCATGGTGGATTGATTTTGTGAGACCATACGAAGGGGAACCAAGGTTGTCGAGGCCAGAATGGGGCAATGAGAATCATTCTGCTCCCCAAACTGTTGGCTTTCTGCAGAAACCTCTGCATCAGAGGAAGTGGAGGGTAGGCATAAAGGAGACCGGGAGGCCAAGCATGCACCAGAGCATCCTCGAACTCCCTGGTGGGGAAGCAGAGCGAAGAAATTGTCGCATTTGGCGTTTGAGGGAGAAGCAAAAGATCGCAACAGGGTTGCCCCAACGGCAAAAATCTTCTTCGCTACTTGAAGATTGAGGGACCACTCGTGTGGAGAAAGGATGGTGCGACTGAGCTTGTCCGCAAGGATGTTGGACTTTCCCGAATGTGCGTTGCTATCAGAAAGCGTTTGGTGGAAATTGCCCATTCCCAGACTCTCATGGCCTCTCGACAAAGGGGTAAGACCTGGTTCCTCCCTGCTTGTTGATATACCAGACTACGGACATGTTGTCTGTCTGAATCGCAATAGTCCCTGTAGGAAGAACGTGGTGAAGTGCTTGCAACGCTAGGAGCACCGCCCTCATTTCCAGGACATTTATATGCAATGACGTCTCTGTGGGATTCCACGTGCCTTGGACAATCTTTCCCGCAGAATGCCCCCCCCACCCGAGGCAAGAAGCGTCCGTGGTCACTGTGGCTCGGGGAAATGCAGCGCAAAAAGGTCTTCCTGCTAGGGGCTCCGGAGAAAGAAGCCACCACAGAAGGGAGTCCCTGCATGCTCTGCTGACCGCAATCGGAGCGTTTAGAGACGAACAAAGAGGAGACCACTGAACTTGAAGGGTCCATTGAAGAACCCGCATTCGTAAACGGGCATGAATTAGAAGCGGGATAGCTGCCGCCATAGAACCTAGGGCCCTCAGGACCGAAGCTGCAGTTGGAGATGGTTGAAGGATTGCTGTCACATGACACCTCAGGCTGACGATACGGTCTGGGGTGAGGAAGGCTCGCATTGATCTGGTGTCAAGTCTTCCTCCTATGAAATCTATAATTTGAGTTGGATTCAGAAAAGATTTCTCCCAGTTGATCGTGATGCCCAGCCTTGGTGCTAGTTGAAGGAAGTAATCCCTGGCTGAGCACAGAAGATGCCTTGATGATGCCGTCAGGAGCCAGTCGTCCAGGTACGGAAAGACCTGTAATCCCTGGAGCCTCAGGTGGGCCGCTACCACCGCTAACACCTTGGTAAACACCCTGGGGGCTGAGGTGAGACCAAAGGGGAGGACCCTGAACTGATAATGACTGGCTCCCAGCCGGAAGCGAAGAAACCTCCTGGATCGTCTGTCCATCCGAATGTGGTAGTACGCATCCTTGAGGTCTATGGAACACATCCAGTCGTTCTCCCTCAAGAGGGGGGAGTATAGATTGCAGGGTGACCATCCGGAACTTTTGCTTGGTTACTGACAGGTTCAACAGGGAAAGGTCTAAAATTGGTCTTAAGTCCCCGTCTTCTTTGGCACCAAGAAGAACCTGGAGTAAAACCCTAATCCGGCTTGATCTGGGGGGACGCGCTGGATGGCTCTTTTTCCTAGCAGCTGCTCGATTTCGATAGCTGCCGCCTCCCTTTGGTCGGGTGGAACATCTGGGAGGCTGCGAGATTTGGGAATCTTGATTAGGGGTATTGAATATCCTCTGGATATAAGTCGAAGCACCCAACTGTCTGTTGTTATGGACTCCCAAGAAGTCAGGTGCATCGAAAACCGCTCCCCGACTGCCTCCAGAGACGGACAGTCGGGCAACCCTTCAGGGCTGCTGCGTGGGTCTCTCAGAGAAGGGTTCTCTGGACCCAAAATTGCCAGGAGCCCCCCTGCCTCTGGCACGACGACCTCCCCGTCCTCCTCTGCCACGGAAGGACTGGTTATCCGGAGCAGGTTGGGACTGGCGCGACTTCTGGAACCACATCTGCTGCTGTCCGTTTTGGTTCTTAGAGAAGGACCGCTGGGGAGCTGACAAGCGGACTCCGACGGCAGACAGCGTCTTCCCGTCCTTTCGCTCTGGACTAATGTCTCGCGAACAGTCTTGCCAAACAAGGCAGAACCATCGAAGGGCATTCGCGAAGGTCGCTTTGAAGGGCTCAGCAAAATCACAATGGCGGAGCCAGGCCTGTCGCCTCATGACAAGGCCTGCTCCGCTGGCTCTAGCGGCCCTCAGTAGCATGAGACAGCAGCCGCATAGATGTATTGGATACAGATCTGAGAGTGGCCATTCGGGTGGAGTAAACCTGTTTATCCTCACCGAGATGGACTCGGGGAGATGCAGCGTATTCTTTAATCAGATCTCGCTGCATCCTAATGACATGTGCCATGTAGTTCAGCTCTCAAGGAGAAGGTCGCTGAACTAAAAACTCGCTTCCCAATGCGATCCATCGAACGGGACTCCTTGCCCGGAGGATGGACGGAGGGACTCTCCTGGGCCAATTCCTCTTCGTGGCTGCAGCCATCATCATGGCATCTACTGGGGACCCTTACTCCAGTGGGTGCGGTCTGATGGAGGAGAAAGAATGCGGTCCGGCGCTTAGGATAGGCTCAATGGTGTCCGGATCCTTCCACGCCTGATAGATATAAGATCTACCAGGGGTCAGCAGGAGGGGACACCCAAGAGGTAGAAGGGCCCGCCTCGAATGCCTCCAAGAACACAGACTCGTCCAAGAAGCCTTGGGGCAGACCACCCCCTGATCCTTAACATCTCCATGATGTCTCCAAATGAGACGTCCTCAGGGGTGACCTAGGGAGCCTTCCCCTTCATCCAAGTCCGTGTCTTCAGTGACGGACTCAGGGGAGTCCATGTGCCTCCTCTTGCACTTGCGCTTCGAGGTACTTCATCGGGGCTGTCCGAGGAGTACTCTTCAGCAGATGGATGTTCCAAGGGAACCACTTGGGATATCGAGGCGGGCTGTCCCTGGGACCGGCTGGTGGGGCCTGGCCCAACTGCAATGGAGTGCGGGATGGAGCCGTGGCAGGGACCGGGGTCCGGATGTCCTCGACAGTGCCCTTTCCATAACGCTGAAAGCCGAGGGGAGCCAGCTTCTAAGCCCCGAGCCGACCCCACTCGGATCCGACGACGGATCGGAGTCGGAGCGAAACCGCCGGATCCGAGAGACCAGTGTGCTCCGACCTGGACGGAGCCGAAGACACACCAGCTCCCTCGGATCCGAGGCTCGCCTCGGCTCCGAGAGGTCGGGTCCGGCACCAAGCACTCAAGGGATGGGACGGATCCGAGGTGCCCGACCTATCGGATCCGACCCACCCCGGATCCAAATCTGCACGGCGCCGATAGCTCCGAACCCGTGGTATGGGTCGGAGAAGGAGCTAAGGGGCGAAAGGGGTCAAGCCCCTCCCGGTTGGGGGCTAGGAGCACTCCCATTTGCATTTGGGCCTGGATGAATTTCCTCATCATCCGGTCCATATCAGCTTCGCTCATAGAAAAGGTCGATCTAGAGGAGGCCACCAAGCGGACCTAGAGAGCCGCCTCGGTGACCTCCTGGAAGGGCTAGCCTCCTCCTCCTCGGGTCCAGGAGAGAACCGAGGGAGTGGAGCCGAGGAGGAGGAAAGCTAGAAGGCACAGGGAGGCCCGCTTAGATGGAGGAGCCGAACTGGAAGCTCGGCTCTCCTCTTGTGGTGCTTCTCCTGTGCCTCTCCTTCTGTCTCTCCCTAGAAGAATCCTTCCTCCGGCAACTTTAAGGGAGGTTGAGTCCCAGCCGGAGGGGAGAACTCACAGCAACAGGTTGCTGACTGGAGGGCAGAGGCGAAGCAGTATCTGGGGGTAAAAGACCCGCCAGCACCAACTTCGACCTCCGTTCCCTTAAAGCCCGGGGGTTGAAACCTGCACAAATGGTACAACCAGAAGACAGGTGTTCAACCCCCAAGATGACGATCGAGTGTGGCCATCTGCTGGGGACAGCTTATGGCCACACTCGGTACATTTCGAAAAAACAGCCTTAGGGGCTTCAGACATTACACCTAAGGCCTAAACACACACACACACAAACAAACTACGAAAACCCGAGAAAAATTAACTAAAGAGGGAGGAAAGCCTTAACCAGACACAACTCTAACTATATTAATAACAAAAATAGAGAATTTGAAAAATTTTCCTGTCAGAAAAACTACACTTATCTCAAACCACGCCAGGAGCTCTAGAATTCCGTTGCTTCTTGAAAAGCGGCAAACGAAATCTGGGGTCAGTCAGGGCTTGGCAAGGGGTTATGGGTAAGAGGGAGGAGCTAGGAGCTCGGAGCCTAAGCTTTTGAATTGCCGGCTCGGATCCGAGATCGGATCCGATACCCACAGGTTGCAGACGAATGAAGTCTGCCTACTTCAGATCACTAGTTAAAACATAGCATCTAATATAGTACAACACAGCCAATGAAAATCAATAGTTTACCCTCCTTTTTGCTAGAGATGGTTTTAAAGGGACAACATTGTTTAATCCTGGGGCTTTGTCAGCTCCCAGCCTAAGAATCCATTGCATCTCTTTGTATTCAGTTTCATTACACAAGTCACCCATTCTTTGACTTCTATTTACAACACATATAACCATAAAAGCAAATATATGATCACTATGCAATTCTATATACTTATACAGTGGATTGTGTTCTTTTATTAACCTTATATTTGATAGATTGACTTTAACAATTGGCTAAGCTTCTGGTGTCATTCTAAGGGAATCCAGTATCTGTCTGCTTGGGATGACATGCTCGACAGACCAAGGTGCTTTGCCAGAGATGGCCTGCACCTGTCGCCCTTGGGATTCCGGATACTGGCAAAGGCTCTTGCCACCCCTATAGTGCCTTTTTTAGGCAAGGTTCAAATGACAAATTCACCACCATAACAGGTACAAGCAAGCAAAATCTGAGGGTAATGCTACTCATTGCTAGAAGGACTAAACCTCAAAATGCACTCACTCGAGGCACTCCTTAAAATGGAGAACACTGACATCTGTGCAGTGACAGAGACCTGGTTCAAAGCTCCAAACAGCACCCCTGCATTACCAGGCTATAATTCATACCACACCTTTCGGCCACCAAACCCGGACTGAAACACTAAAGGTGGAAGCGTGTCCATATTCATTAAGGATATCCACACCTCCAAGCTAGCTGCTCAGCATAATGCATCCGAGATTATCCAAGTTCAACTAACTCTGAGCAAAACCACAATCCAGATTATAGCTTGTTACAGACCCCCCACCATGCCCTAGGATTCCCACTCCTCTTTACTTGATACACTGGAAAATATTAAGATACAACCCAACACTCTAATAATGGGTGATTTCAACTACCATACCATTAACTGGGAAAACTACTTGTGTACCAACTCTTTTGCGCAACGTTTTCTGGAAATCATCAATTCCAACGCCTTGGATCAACTTATCCACACCCCCACCAGGGGCTACAATATCCTAGACCTGGTCATCACCAACATGGGTGACTGGTGTTCCACACCAGAGGTCAGCTCCTCGTTGGTCAGATCCAACCACAAGCTAATCACCCTAGACATCCACATCCTGCTCCCACCCCATTAGAAAATCGACCGTAAAAATTTTCTCCAAAGCCAACTTCATGCTTCTTAAGACAGAAGTGTCAAACTAAACAACACCCATGCAGATGGACAACAGAGGTACGACTGCTGAATCCTACACAAATACACTTTATAAGCACTTACATGAGTGCATGGATCATGCTATCCCTAACAGAACCAAGATGCTATCCTCCAAAAAAAGGAAGCCAATCTGGTGGTCTTCTGCCATAAACAAACTCTACAACAGAAGAAAGAAACTGTTGTAAAAAAGAGTAAAATCCCACGATTGGAGGAACTCCATGGTCAGCCTCAGTAAGAAGCTGAGATCCCTCATAAAATCCTCCAAAGCTAGTTATGAAAACAAAATTGCCACTGATTCTAAAGACAACCACAAAGCATTCTATAGCTATGTCAAGAATCTCAATGGTAACCCTCAGATCTGCTCTGAGTTACAGCACATAGACACTAAATATACAGAACCAACTGATATTGCCAACATCCTGGCAGATAGGTTCAGTGCTAACTTTACCTCCCTCTCACCCCCTAAAGAGCCCATCTTTATACCGGAAGAATGCGCAGCTCCTGTAATCACGGCTGCACAAGTAAAAACCTCACTCTCCAAAGCCAAGAACACAGCATCCACGGGACCTGACAACATCCCAGGCTGCCTTCTACACGAACTACAGAATGAACTGGCACTGCACCTAAGTACCATGTTCAGTCATAGCCTCACCTCAGGCTTTTTGCCCATTGAATGGTGCACTGCGACGGTTATCCCACTCCACAAAGGGGGGGCCACAACAGACCCCAGGAACTACCACCCCATTAGCCTGATGAGCCTGGTCTGCAAGGCCGTGGAACGTATCATCATGAAACTCATAAACAAAGACATTGGAGATCTCCAAACCCTGGACCCCACACAGTTTGGGTTTGTAAAAGGCAGATCATGTCTCCTAAACCTGATAAACTTCTTTGAAGTAGTCACCAAAGCCATAGATGAGGGTAAGGTGGTTCGCACAGCCAATCTAGATCTCGCCAAGGCGTTCAACACCATCCCCCACTCTGGAATTATAGATAAACTCACTAAACTAGGTATAAATCCCTATGTCACAAGATGGGTTGCCAACTGGCTTACTGACAGACCCCACACTGTGAAAGTAGCGGACTCCAAATCAGACTTCAGACCAGTGACAAGTGGAGAACCACAGGGTTCAGTCCTGGGACCTCTCCTGTTTGGTATCTACTTCTCTGAAGTACAGGCTAACACAGAAGGTCTTTGGCTAACTAAATTCGCAGATGACTGCAAACTAGGAGGCATAATCGAAACTCCTAACGATGTGGACATCCTACAAAAGGGCCTCACTGAAGACAGATGCCTGGTGTTAAAGCCATGGTCTCAAGCTCAATGCCAAAAAGTGCATTGTCATACCCTTTGGTAAAAGCTCTGTACCCATGAACTACCACATAGGCGGTAGTCTACTTAACACCGAAAGTGTGATGAGACCTTGGGACACAGGTGGACAGTAGTCTCTCCTTTGATAATCACATCGCCACAGTGATCAGGAAATCCTTCTATATGGCATACCTCATCACAAAAGGTTTCTCATCCAGAAAAAAAGAGGTAATTGTTCCCCTCTACTCATTAGAGCCATTATAGAGTACAACGCCCCATTTGGTATGTACCTCACGAGACATCTACAACAACTGGAAAGGCCACAAAAATACCTCACAAAGAGGATTACTGGCTTCAAACAGATGCCTTATGCAGACCGACTAAAAAAACTCCAGCTTTACTCTATCGAATATCGCCTACTCAGTGGCGATCTCTGCCTAACATACAAAGCTATGTCAAACCCAGAGCTGTTGGACATGCTCCACTTAAAGAAATCCAAATCCCTCCAAGTTACATGCTCTAGGGACCTAAACCTTGTCACCACAATAAACAGAACATGCTGGAGGGATAGATTCCTATCCCAGAGACTTCCCATACTCTGGAACAGACTACCTATGTCAAACAGAGCTCCTCATTAGCACTCTTCAAGAAAAATCTTGATGATTGGATGGGTAATAGGAAATTCACCCCGGGGATCACTTCTATGGTTCTGCTTGACAAGGGCACAAGAAAATAATTTTCTTGGGTGGCGAAAGCCAGGTTACCTTTTTGGCTAGGCTTGTATAGGCCCTAGGGCCAATAGCCTAGTATCTACCTATGAACCTATGAACCTATGATAGATGTTAAAAAATTCTAACTTTGTCTGCAATTTGTTTTTCCTACATAATATACAGTACACTGCTGACAATTTGCAATATAGACAACATTTTGCGTATTACAGTCAGCATATATATTCAAAAAATATTTCTTGTTGGTCCTGGGGTGTATAAAACAGTTTCCTTGTAAAATGTGCTTACAGGCTTTACAGTGTAGGCATGGATAAGTTCCCTTCTTCTTGATGCCTGGGTTTTTAAAATGCATAGGTTCTTGACATAGAACATCTTTCAAATTTTTATTTCTTTTAAAAATAAATGTAGGTTGTGTCCCTGCAACTCTAGTTATATTTGCATCTGTTAAAAGAATTCTCTAAAAAAACTCTCTAAAAAACAATTTTCAAGCACGAGGTTACAGCAAAAATCTACTGAAAAAGAAATGGACAACAGCAGTCTATATAGAAAACAAAGTGCAAAACCATGGTTACACAGAGGTAAACAATGGCCTAATAAGGTAGATGCACAGGTTCAAAATGCTAATGAAGGTTTGAAAATAAGTTTAACACACAGTAATGATATAGGTGGTATATGTAATATAATTAGAGACAACTGGAGAATTCTTTTAACAGATGAGAATATAACCAGAGCTGTAGGGACTCAACCTAGATTTATTTTTAAAAGAAAATATATATATAAATAAATAAATATGTAGTGCTGAATATCAAAAAGATATTACAAAGTGTACATGGTTAAGTACACATTGCAGTATCTTTATGAATACCTTCCATCATCTTGTCCTAATTTCTACTTGCTTAGTAAAGTAAGAAGAACTGATGTTGTTGTTGTGTCTTTTGGCTTTTCCCGGTCAGGGGTCGCCACAGCGGAACTCCGGTCCGCTTATGATTGGCAGTTGATTTTTACGTGCCGAGTTGCCAGCTCTGACGCACAACCTTCAATGAAGGTATGCCCATTCTCGCATGTCTCCACGCAGAAGACGCTCTAGCTGAGAGTCGAACCGGTCAGCGTCTTACTGTGAGGTGACAACGCTACAGCAGCACCACCACCGCGGACTCAAAGTAAGAAGAACTGATACATGACAAAAAGCACAGATTCCATTTTCCTAGCAAAAGAGACAGCACATGACTAATTCCATGTAAAATGAGCTTCTGGATTGTGACATTTATGGAAATGAACTGATGAAAGATAGGTATCTCATTATTTTTATTCCATCAGAAGAATTACACTATTGCATACATTTTAGAACAAGATTATTAGTAATTTATATTTTCAGATTTAGGGTATAAACTAATTCATTTTCCTGCTTGCAATCAGAGTGTGACATTACATCCTTTCCTGCCTCTATAACAGTGAAGCACATTTCCCTTCTGAATGAAAATCCTCTGTCTTTCTTGTCTACCAGTATACATCTCAGCTGTCCCGACTTTTGCAGACTGTCCAGATGTTTGTCTCATATTTTTGGGTTGTTCCTCATACAATTTGTGGTTTTCTTACAAATCATTGACAACCAAAGTTACTAAATAATGACAGACATTTGAATTTTACACTTCATATTCTTCAGAAAATGCATTCCAATACAAAACCTGATATTCTAGCAACTTTCTGTTTACAACAGCAGTATTTTACATCTATCCCTGATTTTGGCCTTTGTTCCCTCATTACTTTTGGCTCTGTCCAATAAACTTGCACGAAAAAGACTGAGAGGTATCTCTAACAGCTTTAACCAGTTATGGTTTCTTACATCAAACTAGCAGAACATATGTGCCAAAAGCCTCAGCTGAAAAGAAAAGAAATGATGCACACACTTGAGAAGAGTAAGGAAAGTGTAAATAAAACAAACTTAATATCTAAGCAGATTTACTAAATTTCCACCAGGCTACATCTTTAAGAGGAGAAACTGCACACAAAAAAATATATAGCCGTTATTTAAACACTAAAGAACTGACTCAGTGAAATGCATAAAAAATGTCTTTTACATCAGGCCTATCCACATACACACAGGTATATATATATATATATATATATATATATATATATATATATATATATATTTTTTATACACACACACATATATATAATTTATTTATATATACATATACACACACACATATATATACATGTGGATCATATTCAACATTGCCAAAACTACAGTTCTCCAAACCACAGTTTGCCGAGACTATAACTCTGAATTTACACTTCTCTGAAACGGCACTTTGCCGAAATGGAAAAGAGTTAAACCACATTAACTAATTTTCTCTAATTTCTGCAGGAGGGCATGCCCCCCTGCACCCCTCACACCCCATGCTAATTATATATATTAAGTCCGAGATTGCACTACAGTGACAACAGTATATTTGTTCATACATACTGCAGTGCGATCACAAAGTGCCATTTCGGAGAAGTGTAAATTTGAAGTTATGGTCTAGGCAATGTGACTGGGAACTATATATGTATGCATATATATATATATATATATATATATATATATATATATATATGTATATATATATATATATATATATACGTGTGTGTGTGTGTATATGTGTGTGTGTGTGTGTGTGTGTGTGTGTGTGTGTGTGTGTGTGTGTGTGTGTGTGTGTGTGTGTGTGTATATATATATATATATGTATATATATATATATATATATATATATATATATATGTATATGTGTATATATATATATATATATATATATATATATATATATATATATATATATATATATATATATATATATATATTAAACATAAATTTAATTACAAAAGCAGTTTCTTCCTTGAGTAGGTGAAGGTTAGCCAAGCAAATATTAAGTAGCACTTATAGATTAATATGTGATTACTAGGGTAATAACCCTAGGAAGCTTTTTTAAGATTGACTATACTTCCCAATGTTGAGAATAATACCTTGTAGTCTGGACTGGTGAGGTACACACCTTAACCATTATGCCAATGCCCAAACACCAAGCAACTGTCATTTCTTTCTGTGTTAACTTTGGCACAAATAAGGCTTCTAAATTATGTTGGCGTATTCTATTTTTAGTCATATCACATGAATCGTTAGCTTAATGGTTAAGGTGTTTACTGTACAGGGTTTGATTCTCATCAAAGGAAGTTGGTTAGGCTTAAAATGACCCACAAAGGCAGCTAGCCTAGTACTTACTTATGAACATATTGAGATCTGAGGGTGAGAGGGTGACATAATGATTAAAGTGTTTACCTTACAGACACAAGGTGCAAGGCTTGGTTCACAGATGGGGTAATTAACTAAGCTTTAAAATGGCCCACAAGGGCAATTAACCTAATACTAATTTATAAAAAGTTTATCTCAAATTATAATCTTTTTACAATACATCTAAGAGCAAACATAAATGTAGTCCTTGCTCAATCATATGACAAATGTGCAACATACAGGTGATGTTATTTCAACACTACTAATGTTTGACTACCACAAGCTTTTTTATTAGAAATCTTATTTTTCCAATATACTGAGCCAATATATACATGTGGTACCCTTATGATATGATATTGTCATGTAGGTGCATCAAAACTCAGATCTTCCCTTGTTTGGAAATGTAAGAATGTTCTTATTATGCATATTTCTAACGTTTTCAATCCACACATAAAGATTACGCTCCATCTGATTATCACACTTGCACATTTTAAACATCATTAATTTAAGAATTTTATAACATAAGCAAAACACCTGCTGGCAACACATCATTGGGCAGAACACACAAACGCAGGCTGAAAACCTGCAACCACTCACTTGTCTCCCCACAGCTTCTTCATCATGTCCTCAACTTTTTTGGCACGGTCAGCTGAAGAAAGCTGTGTTTTTTCTCCCTTGGAGGCAAACTTGGCTACGTACATCTCTGCGAACTGTTTCAGTGTAAAAGCCCAGCCATGTAGACCAGAACCAAACCCAACTGTACCTACAACAGGATCAATCTGGAGATAAAGTATGATATCTGAATGTTAAGAAATATAAGTAGCTCTTGATGGTTTTACAACTTTTATTACAATCCAGTCAAAGATTCTTTCAAGGGTAGGCAGACACTGCTCAAAATGTCTTACCATGATGTTGCCCATAGGCCCAGACTCCCCTTCTCCATATGTAGAGATAATGACATTGACATTTTCTACAATGCGCTGGAAGGTCTGGTAGAGCTCTTCAGGACCCAGCTGAAGTTCAAGCAGAGCACGATCCATCTTGTTCATCATAAGGACTGGCCTGATGCGCTCAGCTATGGCCTGACGCAGTACAGTTTCAGTCTGTACACACACACCTTAAAAATGTAGTTAAAAATGGTTATTCGTGAGACATTAAACCAACATGTCTTAAGCAAAGGAGTGTAAGATCAAACCTCACAAAGCACAGTCACAAGCTATGAAACTCGTGATACATTCCCAATACCATTACAATTCATTGAGAATATAGTTCTTTTCACATTTTTTATTTCAAGAAATATAATAAACAAGACATTACCTGTTTAATTTTTACATGCCAAAATGAGTATATGGTAGTAAGTACAAAGTCTCTGATACTTTTCAACACCAAGTATCTACTGCTGCAATTTCTATGAAGACCTCAAAGAAAGAAACAAAATATGCTACAAGTGTTATTTATAAAAAAACATCCAAAACACATATAATCCATCCATCCGCTACTCCTTTTTCTCATTTTGCACATGGTGTCAGGGTGTCACTTCAACATTGACAATCATCTCAAGTCAAGGTTTACACCATGAGGTGGCAAACCTGCCACAGTAGTTCATCCATATCACTCACTTGCACCTTCCACCAGTTTAGAGTGTCAAATCCACCTACTGTGTGTCTTTCAAATGTGGGAGGAAATCACAGCCCTCAGAGGAAACCCATGTGACCACAGGGAAGACAAACAGACTCTGTACAGAAGACACTCCAGCCAAGAATCAAACCAAAGAACTTCTTGCTGTGAGGCAACAATACTAACCGCTGCACCACCACAGCCACCCAACTAATTTTATAATCCAAAAACTAAACATTTTCTGTTTTTTTTGTGATCTAATGAATCACAGGGTGGCAGCAGCAGCTAATAACTACAGTTTCAAATGGTAGCAATTTCTACAGAATTAAAATCACATGAATCATTCAGCAATATGGAATTAAAGGAACTAAGAAAAGTTATGTGAATGTTTAGGAAAATGGCAAAGAAAAGGCAAAGAACCGAATACATAACAGAAGTGAAAGTTATATACTTACCATAAAGTTAGATCTGGATGAGACAGATCATTCTCATCAACAATCTGGACTAAAGCTACCAGTTTTTGTCTGCTATGCAACTGAAACTTTCTTAAGCTACCAGTCCTCCCCTTTTATCCATAATAATCTGCCAACAAGCTTCTATAGGCCTCCTTAGACTGTCCTAGGCAGATCAGACAATGAGTTTGTGTGGTGCACTGTCACAACAATGCAATAGTGGCACAACAGATACACACTTTTGATGCAGAAGGCTTTGGGTTAGTTTCCCACACCAGTCAGATCACTAGCTGACATTGCAGTGCAGCATAAAGGGGTCACTATACTCCTAAATAAGTTGTCTTTCCGATGAGGCATTAAACTGAGGCCCCACCTGCTTGAATTGGTGGTAACTGAAGTAGATATAAAAGATCCCACTGCACCTATCAAAAAGAAGAGAGGTCCTATATTTACAAATGTAAAAATATCTAAATATACAAATCACTCTAAATTTTCATCCCTATTAGACCCCCACTCCCTTTTCCATAACCACCATCTGATTTTACTTAACATTGTTGCTAAAATCCATTTACCATTAAACATAATTTCATTTATTCTTTCATTCCATATAACTCATATAAAAATTACCATAACTTGGCATCTGTGTTATTCTATGTTATTATTCCTCACAGTAGGATCTTGGATCCGACACTGGATCTCAACTGGCAACTTTAGATTAGACAAAGCCAAGGCTCAAGCTCCTCCGTCTCCCATAATCCCCTGCTGCCACCCTGTGACAAACCACAATGCTGCCAGCCCAGCTAGCTGAAATGTTGTAAACAATTATATGTCACTTGAAAATATTAATATGATTTATATAGAAATGTGACACTGCCAGCCCAGCTAGCTGGAATTTTGTAAATAATCATATGTTATTTATGAATATTAATATGATCCATAGGCTTGTCTTAAAAATGTAAGATAACTATATGTTATGTGTATATAAAACTACTGGTGCAGAATTGTGTTTTGAACTGTATGTTATGTACTGAGCTTCAAGAATGTAACTGCAGTGTACCCTACTGGAAAAGACCAGAAAAGTATATGCCTGTGCAAATGTATGTTTTAATAGTAGTAGCTGGAAAATACAGAGTTAACTTGCAAGCACTCAAGAAAATACGTTGAAATTGTTTACAATTGTGGTATCTCTCAGTTTCAGCAAGAAGGCAGGATGTCTACAGATAGAAGGTTTTCTATTGTCCTGGAGAGAAAGAATTACTACGTTTAAAATGTAAAAGTACTTAATTGTTTCATGACTTCCAGTTCTGAGCAAACATCTGAGAGATAAGTATTTTTGACACAGAGGTGCTAAATTTTAAATTTCTGTTAGCCTGGGAACTGAAGGCAAGTGACAAGAGTGATCTCATCCAGTTGACCCAGCAGTAATGTGTTGTTATTAATTTAAGAACTATCTGTCACAGAAAGTCTGTGCGTTTTGTGTTTGGTTTTGGACCTGGCAAGAGCATCCATTCATCTGTATTTGGCTTGCTAACAGTAAGTAACCAGGATACAGTGATTTCTGTTAGAGATAGATAGGAATATAGAAAGCTTAGTTTAGATGTTTTCTGTATTTATCTGAGACTGTCCTGCAATATTGTTTTAAAATATTTCCTGTGATTCTGAACTCTGTTGTCACTGCATTGAGTTACTGAGTATTGTCTTATTCTTTTATTATTTATTATTAAATATATTTAAACATTTTAATTGTGGCTGGTTTGTTTACAGATTTACGCTGTTAGAATACTTGCATATGTGTTTGGTCACACTGTATGGGCCATACCAATAGCCTTAGTCTTGGTCATACTTACCATTTGGAGAATAGTAGCATCACACAGTAGGACTGGTCACCCTTTAGTAAGGGCCTTATAGTAGCTGATAAGTAATGGTGGTTGGTGGCAGTGATTACTACCTTATAATCTGGGCAGAAGGGGGCATAGCTAGTAAATGTGTGCCAGCCTTCCCCAGAAGTGTCTGTGTGTTTGTATATCAATCAAATCTCAAAGTAAGTGTGTGTGTGTGTGTGTGTGTGTGTGTGTGTGTGTGTGTGTGTGTGTGTGTGTGTGTATGTGTCAGCTACTTGGGCACGGACACAAAGCACTGGTTGGACAGAGAGGGTGCTGGAGGTTTTGGCTTGACCACTCGACTGAGATCTTAACCCTAGAGCTGTGCCAGTGGGGAATCTTATTGGGGATCTGGAGAAAGAGGGAGAAACCAGCCCCAGACTGACTGTGATCTCTGTGTGCTCTTAAAAGAAACTGTACTGTACTGTGTGTGTATACTTGGCATCCTCCCAATGTGCACGTCCCTCACTGGTGCTAGTGGTGAGGATTGAGGTTCGGGCATCACATATTAATTGTTTGGCAGTGGTGGGATAGCCACATCACATATTAATTGGTTAACTGTGGTGAGATAGCCAGATCACATATTAATTGCTATGTAGTGGTGTGGATATTCCTGTAGCTTCTGAGCAGTGATCAATAAGGTGTTTGTACTCAATCAGCCACACAGTGAAATTTCAGAGTTAATATCAAAATTGTTTTATTTATGTATTTTTGTTAGCTTAGTTAGTCACGGAGAGCAGGCAAGCATGTCAGTAGAGGAGTATGGCAAGCGACAAGGAGCCAGTTGGCTGAGATGTGCCAGGCTAAAGGGCTGGTGCATGAAAACCTGATTAAAGCAGACATGACTGCAGCTTTAGTCACAGCTGCATCACAGAAAAGCAACGGGGAGGACAATCAGACTGTCAGTGGAGATGTACAACACTCAGAAAATGGACAGCTCAACCTTTCCACGGAGGACTTAAAAATCTGTCTGGAATTAGAGACTTGAGTTGGAGGCTAAGCATTTGGAAATAGAAGCAGCAGAGAGACTGAGACACCTGGAAGCTGAAGAGAAGGAGAGGCAAAGGCAGCATGAAAAGGAGATGCTGACTCTTCGCCAGAGTCATGGAGGTAATGGGGAAGGGAGTAATCGAACCCCAGAAGCAACAAATGTCAGTAAATTTCTTCCACAATTTACAGAGGGGGATAATTTTGATAGTTTTATTCATATGTTTAAGAGGGTATGTAAACAGTATAATGTTCATTACAATCCACCATAGACTTGTACTCCCCAGATACAGTCATCCTGACAGAAACCTGGCTAAAACCTCACATTACCAGTGAGCAAATACTCCCTACAGGTTACGGCATACTAAGAGTAGACCGGCTAAACAAGAAACGTGGTGGTGTAGCTATAATATTTAAACAGCATCTAAACATCCAGATCTTAAAATCATCATCTCCACAAATAGGCAATGAAGAAATAATATATACCAACCTCAAAATACACCAAAACAAAACCATCAACATAATTGGATGCTATTTCCCACCTGGCCAAAACATCCCTCCATTAGAAAACCTCCTCAGCTGGTCTACCCACCATCTCCCCCAAGAAACTATCATTTTAGGTGATTTCAATATTGACTGGCAATCCTGTTCTGGCAACCATCCAACCCATCATGTAAGCCTTCATGGCTTCACCCAACTAGTCCAGTCGCCAACCAGGATAAATAAAAACTCCAGCAAGCACACTACCCTGGACTGGATACTAGTCAGTAAGAGCCCCCAGTCATATATAACAGGCTGTTTATCAGACAGCCTCAGTGAACAATCCCCAACATTCCTACTCAAAAATACCTATACCAAGCTAAACCTGTCATCTACTGTCAAATATGTAAAAAACTAAACTTTAACCCACTCACATTCATCTCATCCCTCAAAGAATGTAACTGGCATCCTCTAAAGTACCTCAGTCTTGATGACACAGTTGAATTTTTTAATACTACCTTCCTGAGCATCTTTAATTACCATGCCCCCATAAGACTTTCCAGAACCAAAGCACAACCCTCCCCATGCTACAGAAAACCACTAAGTCAGAAATGAAAAACAGGGATAAAGCCTGGGAGCACTGGCGCAAAACCAAAACCCCGTCAACTAGACAGAAATTCCTACAACTATGCAACAGAGTCAAAAAGCTAATAAAACAGGACAAATTCCAATACTACCAGTCTGCCCTAGACTCCTCCCAACACAGCCCCAAACAATTCTGGTCCTCCATAAACTCCATCCTCCACCCAGGTAAAGTCAGTACTCCTCCTCCTAACATCCCTCACTCCTCAGAAAATATTGTTACCTCATTCAACACACACTTCACACAAACCATACTATCACTAGCTAAACAACACAACCCTCCTCCCCTCCAACCCACACCTTCAACTAGTAATCTCCCCACTGCCTTCTATTTTTCTCCTGTACCTACCTCCTACATAAAAAAAAAACTTAACTAAACTTAAGACCACCAAATTAGCAGCAGACAACCTCCCAAGTGAATACCTACAAATCGCAGCTGATGCTCTAGCCTACCCAGTACCCATCTTGATTAACCGATCTCTGTCAGAAAGTTACATTCCCACACTGTGGAAAGTATCAGATATAATTCCCCTCCACAAAGACGGACCCCTTATAGAACTAACCAATCACTGCCCCATAGCTATTCCCTCTCCACTCTCCAAAATACTAGAGAGATGCATACACTCTCAGGTCTCAGACTACCTCCTTACTAACAACCTCCTTTCCACTACTCAGCATGGTTTCCGACTATACCATAGCACCACCACTGCCTTACTCTCCTTTACTAACACTATCGTTTAGCATAAAAACAATGGCTATCTCTCCTCAGCTACTTTCCTAGACCTATCTAAAGCATTTGACATGGTCCCACACAAACAACTTATCTTTGTCCTCAATAATCTATCCTTCTCTCAATCAGCCACCAACTGGTTTCAGAGTTACCTGTCTAACCGCCAACAATCCGTTGTATGGCAGAATGACCTATCTCCCCAACTACCTGTCTCCATAGGGGTTCCCCAAGGATCCATCCTTGGACCCCTACTCTTCTCTGTTTTCACCAATAATCTAGCCTCTGCCACCAAACATGGCACACTCATACAATATGCAGATGACTCAACCATCATCTGCTCAGCCCAGTCCCTACCCAAATTGCAAAACGTCACACAGGAAGCCTTTTCCTCTGTTGAAACTTGGTTATTTGATGTCCAATTAATACTCAACCCAAACAAAACTAAACTACTCATCTTCCAACCCACCAAACATACTCAAAACAACTCTCACTTTAACATCACAGCAAAAGACAACACCACTATATACACAACTGAACACACCAAATTGCTAGGAGTGGAAATAGACAAACTAAAATTTGACATTCACATATCCATAACCATAAAAAAGTCCACAAAAAAATAGGAGCGTTATACAGAAATAAGCAACTTCTCACCAAAGCAGTAAAGATTTCAATAGCAAATTCACACCTTATCTCCACCCTACTTTATGCCTCTCCAATATATACCAACCTAAGGCAATGCGATCTAAACAAGCTAGAGACCTGCTACAACTAAGGTTGCCACCCGTCCCGTTGTCAGCGGGACACTCACGGTTTGAGTCCTCTCATCCCGCTTCCCGCGCTCACCAAGCGTGGGACTTTAAAAGTCCCGTTTTTTCCCCTTTGCGCTTTGCATTTTAAATTGCCATGGAAAAGCCGAAAATACTTCCGTTTTTTCCACGGCAATGCGGCTACGTCACCACCCGGACCTGCAGTTAGAGGGATTCTCTGCTAGGTCCGGGTGGTAATGCAGCACAGTAATTGGCTGCAGCCATTGGAGGGGGCGGGAACTTCTTCTGAAGAGCCCCATAAAGGTCGCAGCTGTAGAGCACTAAGCTCTATAGCAGCTGCGACGAAAGATCTGATTTTTTTTTTCCAGCCAGCATTGAAGCCAGCCAGCCACCCACCCAGCACTGAAGCCAGCCACCCACCCAGCATTGAAGTCAGCCACCCACCCAGCATTGAAGCCAGCCACCCACCCAGCATTGAAGCCAGCCAGCCAGCCAGCATTGAAGCCAGCCAGCCAGCCAGCATTGAAGCCAGCCAGCCAGCCAGCATTGAAGCCAGCCAGCCAGCCAGCATTGAAGCCAGCCAGCCAGCCAGCATTGAAGCAAGCCAGCCAGCCAGCATTGAAGCCAGCCAGCCAGCCAGCATTGAAGCCAGCCAGCCAGGAAAGAAGCCAGCAAGGGAGCCTGCCAGCCAGCCCAGCAATAACTGTGAGTGGTAAGTAGATAATTGCATTTTGTGGCTTTAGTTATTTAAAATGGGAATAGTGTGCTTTACTTAAGTTTTTAATGTTTAGAGGTAGATGGGGATGTAGTATGTAGTATTTAAATCTGTGCAGTGGTTATTTTGAGACTTTTGAGTACTAGTTTAAAATGGGAATATATTGTGGTTTAATTTTTTTAATGTTTAAATGTAGATGGTGGGTGCAGTATGCAGTATTTAAATCTGTATAGTGGTTAGTTTGATATTTTTGAGTAGTAGTTTTTAAAGATATAAAACCTGAATGTATATGTAATTGTTATTATTCTTGGGGTTATGATTTGGAAGCATTACTTTTAAAAGGCTGAACTGTGTATAGAAGTTGTTTGTTTCTGTTGGGGGGCAGTGAAATATAAATATTGTCGTAGCTTTTTCTGGGTATTGTCTGTTTGCAGATAGGAAATGTTTGAGCATAGTTTGCACTTTTTTTTGTATGGAAATATGCACTATAATGCTGTTTTCAGGAAGTTACGATATACTGTTTAAGTAATTTTTCCTGCAAGTCCATGTCTATGTGGTACAAGTCTACCTTTTGAGGGGGAATGTTAACAGTTAATGTAATTCATTTATTATTCCAGTAGGTACACATTGCCAATTTGCCAAAGCTGTTTCAAGATTGTTTTCATTTATACTTGTAAATGTGTGCATTTAATTTATTATGCATTTTTAATGAGGTTAAAATGTACTGCTTTGCTTGTAATGTGAATATGGGTGTGTTACTTTTACTTGGGCCTGTTTATTGCATTGCTGTGCTGGATTAATTGCTATGTTTTGAGGTAAAAGGAGCCCATGGAGTCTGCTGTACATTGTAGTTTATGTTACTTCTCTTGCAAGAAGTATTTTTAAAAGTTAAAATGTTTATGGACTTTTCCCGTTTATTTTTTTTTTTTTGTGGATGTATGCTCAGAAGTTAATGCAATGTATTTGAGATTGTGCTAAACCATGTTGTTGTTACAGGGTAGTTGATTTATTGTACTAGTGTGCAGTATAAAGTACTAGGGTGCAGTTTGTAATTTTGTGTTTTTCTTTGTTTAGCATTAATTTGCTAGGGTGCATATGTAGTACTAGGATATGTAGTTTTGTGTTTTAGCTTTAATTGACAAAGTCTTAATTTTATACTTGGCTTGTATGTGGTATGTAGATTTTTTTAAGTTTTCTTTCTGAATAGCAATGGTTGGTTAAACAAGTGTCTGTTTAATGAGTAGTATGTTTTTAATTCCTTTAAAGTTTATTGTTACAACTGATTAGTGTGTGTGTGCAGTAATAGTTCACTTCATTTAAATGGTTTGAGTTTTCAGTATGCTGTAATGTCACAATGTTGCATCCATAACTAATACTGCATCTCCTTTAACAACTCTGGTGATGTCGTGGTGGGGGTGTGACCAGTGTCAGGTTGGCCACACCCCTATCCTGTTGACCACACCCCATGTCCCACTTTGCCCTTGTTAAAAGGTGGCAACCCTGGCTACAACAAAATCACCAAATTCGCTACAGGGGCATCCTACCGTAGTCCCCACTGTCTCTCACTTGTTGAACTGGGCTGTCTTGAACTCCCTCACCTCCTTCAATGGTATCAACTCTCACTTGCCCACAAACTAGTAAACCATTCACTAAAAGTTCCATCCATCCAGAATCTACTCCAACCCTATCGCACCACCAAACCACTAAGATCCAGCAACAAAAATCACTTGCAGATCAATAAAGCCAATAACTCTGCTGGTGAAGCACTATTCTCTTGCACCATAGCCAAATTATGGAACTCCCTCCCACCCACAATTACCTCCATACCATCATGCACCCACTTCAAAACTTTACTAAAAGTGCACCTACAAACATGCTGGCTATGCCCTTGCAACTCCCACTCTAATATCACCCACCCCATCCAACCACTACCTTTCTTTCCACTCCACTAACTACCTTGATTATAGCAAGCTCAGATGCTCATAAGCCTAGTACTTATTATACAGCAGGAACTTCTTATTGTAACATTTGTTAATGATTGTTATGTACTTCACAGATAAAGATTCTAGTTGTCTACTGATGTACTATATTCTTCATATGTAAATATGTTGTAAGTAATTGCTATGTTAAATTGTTAATCGCTATGTAATCCAATGTAACGACTGTCTATTTTAACTGTGGAGCTTTTCTCCCCGGGCCTCCGCTGATAATGGGTCTACATCCAGTCGGACACTCCCGGGCAACAAATATAAATAAATAAATAAATAAATAAATAAATGTTGACCAAGGGCTCTGAGTACGGTTCCTGACCCCCTTACTCTATGGTAAAGCTGTAACTGTTCTTTCCAAATTGTCTGATACTGACCGTTTAAATTATAATGCTGTAAAGAACTGTTTGCTAGAATTTTTTAAGTTAACACCTGAAGTTTATAGGAAAAAGTTTCGTGAGCACAGAAGCAAGGGAGATGAAAGTGTATATGTTGCTAAACTAAGCACTTATTTTCATAGGTGAGTGAGTGGATGTCAGGTCACCACATCTGAAGGCTGGCAGACCTTTTGGTGAGGGAGCAAGCCCTTAGCACTTTTGCCTGAGGACATGAGAATCTGGTTAGCTGACAGACAATGCAATACTGCAAATGAGTTGGGGAAGAAGGGAGACCTATACCTAGCAAGCAGGGCATCACTGCACAGGAAAGGGACATCCAGTGCTGCTCAGGGGTTTAAGGAAACCTATGGTGGGCAGCCCAGACTGCCCCAACAGAGTCTGCCAATAGCAGGGGAAGCCACTAGTCCAGGTACACATTCAGGACATAGGGTTAAATGTTTTAAATGCAACCATTGGGGCCATATAGCATATAGATGTCCATGGAGGCAAGGTGGGGAACAAAAGGTGGAACAGGCAGTAAGTGGGAATGACAAAATGCCAACAGTAGGTTGTCTTAAGACAACAAGGGTTCCAAACTACAACAAGAGGTTACACCCTATCTTAATGAATGGGAAAGAGGTCATGGCTAAGAGAGACACAGCCTCTGATCTAACCATTGTGAAGCCTGCAATGGTTACAGAGGAGCACTACTTGCTTGGGCAGTCTACTCAAGTCAGAGCTTTAGTTAAGATCCCATTCCAAATACCTTTGGCTAGGGTTCACCTTGACTGCAAGGGTGGAAAAGGAAGCCAGCAAGTAGGTGTGTTTGAGGATATCCCTGCAGATGTCCTGATAGGGAATGATTTTAATAATGCAATACCATGTGTTCATGCAGTTACACGCAGTCAGGTTTGGAGACAAGCGAGTCTGGTAGCCTGGGGGAGACCCATACAGATTGCACACTTGCAGCCAGGACTGGTGAGGTGGTTACTTCAGGGAGGGAGCTACCCTGTAGCAGTGAGACTGAAGGTGAGCCACAGCTGCTTGTGGGTACTGTTGTTCCCTTGGACAGAGTAAGTGCAAGGGCAGAGGTGAGTAGTAGTACTCAGGCTGACAGTGAGGCATGCTGTCAAAGGATACCAGACTTCCTGTGGAAGGGGAGCTGGGAAGGGTTACAAAGAGAGAGTTGAGACAGGCTCAGCTCTCAGACCCTACATTACAAGGCCTGAGGGAGGCAGCTTGTGAGGCATCTGATTCTCAAGGGAAGGGGGAATCTGTATACTGGGACAAAAGGTTACTGTATAGAGAGTGGACCCCTGAGGGAGGGCTAGAGAGTGAGAGAATACAGTAGTTGGTAGTGCCCACTGCCTACTGTCTGGCACTTCTAGCCATAGCTCATGATATTCCCTTTGCAGGTCATATGGGCATAAAACGTACAAAGAGATGTATTATGCAGAACTTTTATTGGACTGAGATTTCCAGAGATGCAAGACCTGTGAGCAGTGCCAAAAGGTAGGCAAGGCAAGAGACAAGGTGAAAGCTTCCTTGCTGCTTTTTCTGTGACTGAGGAGCCATTTCAGAGGGTATCTATGGATATTGTGGGGCCTCTGAGTAGCCCAAGATCCACAGGGAAAAATTATATCCTAGTGGTAGTAGATTATGCTACCAGATACCCTGAGCCAGTGGCTCTGTCCTCCACTGAGGTAGAAAAGGTGGCAAATGTTTTGTTAGAGGTTTTCAGCAGCGTAGTTTTCCCAAATGAAATACTGACTGACAGAGGTGCCAGTTTCATGTCAGACCTGCTGGCTTGTCTGTGGAAGTACTTTGGGGTGGAGTACCTAAAGACCACCCCTTACCATCCCCATGCTAATGGTCTTGTTGAGAGTTTAAACTCTACACTCAGGATGATGGTACTGGTATTTGCAGACCAGTTTAAGAGGGACTGGGACAAATATTTGCCCCATCTGTTGGTTTTCACCCTTTGAATAGTATGGGCATAGGGTGAGAGGACCTCTAGATTTGATTTGAAATGAATGGGATGGTAAGTGCGAATTTCACAAGGAGCCTGTTGTAGCATATGTCCTAAACCTCAGGACAAGGCTCAGGGAAGTCATGGGCTTGGCCCAGGAGAGCCTGGCAGAAATCCAACAGCAGAAAAAGGTCTAGTATGATGGGAATGCTCAAGATAGAGAGTATGCTGTAGGGCAGCAGGTAATGGTTCTCATTCTTGTTAGACACAACAAGGTGCAGGCAGATTGGGAGGACCCTACAAGGTGGTAAGGAAGGTCAGTGATGTTAACTACTTGGTACAACTGCTAGGCAGAAGGCAGGGGCACAAACTGTACCATGTTAACATGATGAAAACTTACCATGACAGGGAGGCCCTTGTGCTATGTATTGGCAATAGGAGGCAGTAGGAGTCTGAGGGGAATCTATGGCTACAGGGAGCCAGCCAGGAAAATCCCATATTACTGTGTGGAGGCATACGTGAATGGGGCGTGCCTTCGTTGAAGGTTGTGCGTCAGGGCTGGTAACCCGGTACGTAAAAATCCACTACCAATCATTAGCGGACCGGAGTTCCGCTGTGGCGACCCCTAACCGGGAAAAGCCGAAAGACATAAACAAACAAACTATGGTGGAGCCTAGGGTTGCAGGGATTTGATAGGGCAGTGCAGCATGGTACTGGGGTCAGCAATGCCAAGGCAGCTGGAATCTCAAGACAGGGAATGGGGTAAGGTATTCCCAGATAGGCTCAACCCTCTCAAGCAACGTTTCTCAAGGGTCACTTGAAAAACTAGCTTGAGTTCTCGTGGGGGGGAGAAGTGTGACAAACTGAAATGCTGCCAGCCCAGCTAGCTGGAATTTTGTAAATAATTACATGTCACTTGAAAATATTAATATGATTTGTACAGAAATGTGATACTGTCAGCCCAGCTATCTGGAATTTTGTAAATAATCATATTTCATTTGTGAATATTAATATGACCCATTAGCTTGTCTTACAACTGTAAGAGAACTATAAGTTATGTGTTATATTAAACTACTCGTGCAGAAGTGTGTGTTGAACTGTATATTATGTACTGAGCTTCAAGAATGTAACCACAGTGCACCTTACTGGAAAAGAACAGAAATGTATATACCTGTGCAATTGTATGTTTTAATAGTAGCAGCTGGAACATACAGAGTTAACTTGCAAACCCTCAAGAAAATAAGCTGAAATTGTTTACAACTGCGGCATCTCTCAGTTTCAGCAAGAAGACAGGATGTCTACAGATAGAAGTTTTTTCTATTGTCCTGGAAATAAATAATTACTAGGTTTAAAATGTAAAAGTACTTAATTGTTTTACGACTTCCAGTTCTGAGCAAACATCTGAGAGATAAGTATTTTTTACACAGAGGTGCTAAATTTTATGTTTCTGTTAGTCTGGAAACTGAAGGCAGGTGACAAGAGTGATGTCATCCAGTTGACCCAGCAGTAATGTGTTGTTATTAATTTAAGAACAATGCAGTAATGTGTTGTTATTAATTTAAGAACTATCTCTCAGAGAAAGTCTGTGCACTTTGTGTTTGGTTTCGGAATTGGAAAGAACATCCACTAATCTGCATTTGCCTTGTTAATAGTAAGTAACCAGGGTACAGTGATTTCTCTTAAAGATAGATAGAAATATAGAAAGATTAGTTTAGTTGTTTTCTGTATTTATTTGAGACTGTCCTGCAAAGTTGTTTAAAATATTTCCTGTGATTCTGAACTCTTTTGTCACATGTTGAGTATTTTTTGTTCTTTTTTATTATTTATTATTAAATATATTTAAAAACCCAGCCACTGGGGATGCACAAGCCAGTGCATTTCTTTGTGCCGGTACCAAGCCCGGACAAATGGGGAGGGTTGCGTCAGGAAGGGCATCCAGGGTAATACTTCGCCAAAACATTTCATGCAATCACCAAGAAATATTTTTATACCGGATCGGTCGAGGCCCGGGTTAACAACAACCGCCACCAGTACTGTTAGCCTACAGGGTGCTGGCGGAAATTGGGCTACTGTTGGCCGAAGGAGGAGAAGAGGCGGAAGACATGGCCGAAGGCAAGAGGAGAGGAGAAAGGCTAGGACTGTGGTAGTGAGGGTCGGAACTTTGAATGCTGGCAGTATGACTGGTATAGGGAGAGAGCTAGCTGATATGATGGACAGAAGGAAGGTTGGTATTTTGAGTGTGCAAGAGACCAGATGGAAGGGGAGTAAGTCTAGCTGTATAGGAGGTGGGTTCAAATTGTTTTATCATGGTGTGGATGGGAGGAGAAATGGCGTAGGAGTTATTCTGAAGGAACAGTAAGCTGAGAGTGTTTTGGAGGTGAAAAGAGTGTCAGATAGAGTGATGTTTATGAAGCTGGAAATTGATGGTGTAATGATAAATGTTGTTAGTGCATATGCTCCACAAGTTGGGTGTGCAATGGATGAGAAATAAAAATTTTGGAGTGAACTGGATGAAGTGGTGATGACTGTACCCAAGGGTGAGAGAGTGGTGATTGGAGCAGATTTCAATGGGCATGTTGGTGAAGGGAACAGAGGGGATGAGGAAGTGATGGGTAGGTATGGTGTTAAACAAAGGAATGCAGAAGGTCAGATGGTAGTGGATTTTGCGAAAAGGATGGACATGGCTGTGGTGAATACGTATTTTAACAAGAGGGAGGAGCATAGGGTGACATACAAGAGTGGAGGAAGATGCACACAGGTGGATTATATCTTATGTAGGTGGGCCAGTTTGAAGGAGATTGGAGACTGTAAAGTGGTGACCGGAGAAAGTGTCGTTAGGCAGCATAGGATAGTGGTTTGTAGGATGACATTGGTTATCAAGAAGAGGAGGAGGAGTGTGAGGGCAGCACCAAGGATCAAGCAGTGGAAATTGAAAAAGGGTAATTGTGAGGTGGAGTTCAGGGATGAGTTAAGGCAGGCACTGGGTGGCAGTGAAGAGTTACCAAATAGCTGGGTAACTGCAGCAGAGTTAGTAAGGGAGACGGCTAGAAAGGTGCTTGGTATCACATCTGGACAGAGGAAGGACGACAAGGAGACATGGTGGTGGAATGAGGAAGTACAGGAGAGTATACAGAAAAAGAGGTTGGCAAAGAAGAAGTGGGATTGTCAGAGAGATGAAGAAAGTAGACAGGAGTATAAGGAGATGAGGTGCATGGCAAAGAGAGAGGTGGCGAAGGCTAAGGATAAAGCATATGAAGATTTGTATGAAAGGTTGGACACTAAGGAGGGAGAAAAGGACCTGTACCGATTGGCTAGACAGAGGGACCGAGCTAGGAAAGATGTGCAGCAGGTAAAGGTGATAAAGGATAATGAGGGAAATATACTCACAAGTGAGGAGAGTGTGTTGAGGAGATGGAAAGAGTACTTTGAGGGGTTGATGAATGAAGAGAATGAGAGGGAGAGAAGGTTGGATGATGTAGGGATAGTAAATCATGAAGTACAATGGATTAGCAAGGAGGAAGTAAGGACAGTTATGAAGAGAATGAAGAATGGAAAGGCTGTTGGCCCAGATGACATACCTGTGGAAGCATGGAGGTGTTTAGGTGAAATGGCAGTGGAGTTTTTAACCAGATTGTTTAATGAAATCTTGGAAAGTGAGGGGATGCCTGAGGAATGGAGAAAAAGTGTTTTGGTACTGATTTTTTAAGAATAAGGGTGATGTGCAGAGCTGTAGTAACTACAGAGGGATAAAACTGATCAGTCACAGCATGAAGTTATGGGAAAGAGTAGTGGAAGTAAGGTTAAGAAGGGACGTGATGATTAGTGATGAGCAGTATGGTTTCATGCCAGGAAAGAGCACTACAGATGCGATCTTTGCTCTGAGAGTGTTGATGGAGAAGTACAGAGAATGTCGGAAGGAGGTGCATTGTGTTTTTGTAGACTTAGAGAAAGCATATGACAGGGTGCCTAGAGAGGAGTTGTGGTACTGTATGAGGAAGTCAGGAGTGTCAGAAAAGTATATGAGTGGTACAGGATATGTACTAGGGTAGTGTGACAGCAGTGAGGTCTGTGGTGGGAGTGAAGGATGCGTTTAAGGTGGAGGTGGGGTTACATCAAGGATCAGCTCTGAGCCCTTTCTTATTTGCAATGGTGATGGACAGGTTGACAGAAGAGATCAGACAAGAGTCCCCGTGGACTATGATGTTTGCAGATGACATTGTGATCTGTAGTGAGAGTAGGGAACAGGTGGAGGAGACCCTGGAGAGATGGAGGTATGCTCTAGAGATAAGAGGAATGAAGGTCAGCAGGACTAAGACAGAATATATGTGTGTGTGAATGAGAGGGAGGATAGAGGAATGATGAGGATGCAATGAGTAGAGGTGGCGAAGGTGGATGACTTTAAATACTTGGGGTCAATAGTTCAGAGTGAGTGTGGAAGAGAGGTGAAGAGAGTACAGGCAGGATGGAGTGGGTGGAGAAGAGTGTCAGGAGTGATTTGTGACAGACGAGTACCTGTAAGAGTGAAAGGGAAGGTCTACAAGAGGGTAGTGAGACCAGCTATGTTATATGGGTTGGAGACAGTGGCATTGACAAAAAGGCAGGAGTTTGAGCTGGATGTGGCAGAATTAAAGATGTTAAGATTTGCACTGGGTGTGACGAGGGTGGACATGATTAGGAATAAGCATATTAGAGGGTCAGCCCAGGTTGGAAGGTTTGGAGACAAAGCCAGAGAGGCACAATTACGTTGGTTTGGACATGTGCTGAGGAGGGATACTGAGTATATTGGGAAAAAGATGCTAAGGATGAAGCTACCAGGTAACAGGAAAAGAGGAAGGCCTAAGATAAGGTTTATGGATGTGGTGAGAGAGGACATGCAGGTGGTTGGTGTGACACAGCAAGATGCAGAGGACAGGAAGAAATGGAAACAGGTGATCTGCTGTGGCGACCCCTAATGGGAACAGCTAAAAGAAGATGATGATTAAATATATTTAAACCTTTTAATTGTGGCTGGCTTATTTAGAGATATTTAAGCTCTTAAAGTACTTACATGTGTATTTGGTTAAACTGTATGGGTCACTTCAATAGTCTTAGTCTTGGTCCCACTTACCATTTGGATAATAGTAGCATCAAGTATGATTGGTCATCCTTTAGTAAGGGCCTTATAGTAGCTGATAAGTAAGGGTGGTTGGTGGCAGTGATTGGTACCTTTCAATCTGGGCAGAAGGGGGCATAGCTTGTAAACCTGTGCCAGCCTTCCCCAGGAGTGTTTGTGTGTTTGTATATCAATCAAATCAAAAGTGTGTGTGTGTGTGTGTGTGTGTGTGTGTGTGTGTGTGTGTGTGTGTGTGTGTGTGTGTGTGTGTGTGTCAGCTACTTGGGCAGGGACACGAAGCACTGGTTGGACAAAGAGGGTGCTGGAGGTTTTGGCTTGACTACTCGGCTGAGATTGTAATTCTATAGCTGTGCCAGTGGGGAATCTTACTGGGGATCTAGAGAAAGAGGGAGAAATCAGCCCCAGACTGACTGTGATCTCTGTGTGCTCTTAAGGGAAATTGTACTGCACCGTGTGTGTATACTTGTCATCCTCCCAATGTGCACGTCCCTCAGTGGTGCTAGTAGTGAGGTTTGAGGCTTCTAGATTACTAGGCCAGTGCAGGGACATCACACCTCTAACCCTCAGATCGAGTTTGCTAACATAGCCAGTACTGCTACAACCCTAAAGGTAGAAAGGAAAACAGTCATTGAGCCACAACACTTTAAATTCCTCAGATGATCCAACAAGGAAGGGTGATGGTGGGAGGGAAATGTGATAAATAATAACATAGGATAACACAGATACCAAGTTATGGTAAGTACATAACTCTTTATCTAATGTTATCCATGGCATTATTCGTCAGAGTAGGGTCAGAGTCCCTATCTACAATTTACCCTGGGAGGCCTCAAGGAAGAACATTTTGAAGCACTGTGGAACCAAAGGAAGCTCTGTTCCTGGAAAACAAATCCAGCTTGCAATGTGATATAAAGGTGTGAGGATTAGATCAAGTGGTGGCAGCACAAATATTGTCAATGCAGAGTTTGGCCATGAAGGCTGAAGAGGTAGCCACAGACCTAGTAGAATGAGCTCTAACTTTTCACGGAACCTCTTGATGCTTGTTGGTACAGACTGTAGAGAGACAGCTGGAGATCCATTTAGAGATAGTCACTTTAGAAACAAGGAAGCCACATCTATTCAGGGAAAAAGCCAAAAAGCTGGTCTGATTTGCAAATATACTTAGTCCTATGGAGAAAAATTGCAATTGCGGTGTACATCCAGATTATGCAGAATGTACTCTCCTTTACTGGAACTGCACAGGACACTAAGGATAATCACAAGGCTTCCTTTAGTTATGTTAGGAACCTGGGTGGGAATTCCCAGATATGCTCAGAATTAGTCCAAAATGACAAAAAATACACCGAACCCACAGACATTGCCAACATCCTTGCTGACAGGTTCAGAGCAAACTTCTCCCCCCCTCCCCTCCAAAAGGGCAAATATCTATCCCAGCAGAGTGCTGCCCCCCTGACATCTCAGATGCTCAGGTAAGAGCCGCCCTCTCCAAAGCAAAAAACACAGTATCAATGGGACCAGACGGTGTCTCGGGCTACGTCCTACATGAACTCCAAGAAGAGCTAAACCCAAACATAAAACTACTGTTCAATCTCAGCCTTACTGCAGGATATGTACCCAAAGAGTGGCGTACAGCAACGGTGGTCTCTCTCCACAAAGGTGGTGCCTCAACGGATCCTGGAAACTATCGCCCCATAAGCCGGACTAGCTTGGTCTGCAAAGCTATGGAAATCGGATCATCATGGACCTTATAAATAAAGATATTGGGGACCTACAGACACTGGATCCTACCCAGTTTGGCTTTGTTAAGGGCAGATCCTGCCTCTTAAACCTGGTCGATTTCTTTGAAACAGTCACCAAAGCCATTGACGAGGGGAAGGTGGTCCACACAGCCTACCTGGACCTCGCAAAAGCCTTCGATACACTATCCCACTCGGGCATTATAGATAAGCTCATCAGCTTAAATATAAACCCCTATGTCACTAGATGGGTTGCAAACTGGCTCAAGGACAGAACCCACATGGTTAGAATTGCTGGAGCCATGTAAGACTCCAAACAAGTTACAAGTGGTGTCCCACAAGGCTCAGTCCTGGGACCTCTCTTGTTCGGTATATATTTCTCAGAGGTACAGGCCAACACGGAAGGAATGTGGCTGACCAAGTTTGCAGATGACTGCAAACTGGGCGCCATAATTGACTCTCCAGCCGACACAAGCATCCTCCAAAAGGGCCTCATAGAAACAGACAACTGGTGCCAGAGCCATGGCCTCAAGCTAAACGCCAGAAAGTGTATAGTCATCCCCTTTGGCAAAAACAAAGTGCCCACAAATTACCACATAAGTGGTAATCCATTAAGTACGGAAGAAGTAATTAGGGACCTGGGGATCCAAGTTGATAGCAATATCTCATTTGACAACCACGTGGTCAAAGTGGTTAGAAAAACATTTTATATAGCCCACCTAATCATGAAGGGATTCACATCTAGATCAGGGGAGGTCATCGTGCCTCTTTACTCATCCCTCATCAGGCCCATAATTTAGTACAATGCCCCTTTTGGGATGTACCTTACCAGACACCTGCAGCAACTGGAAAGACCCCAAAAGTACCTCACCAAGAGGATGAAAGGGCTCAAACAGATGCCATATGCTGCGGGGTTAAAGAAACTCCAGCTCTACTCAGTGGCATACAGCCTGCTCAGAGGCAATCTGTGCCTGACATATAAAGCCATGTCCAACCCGGAATTAATGGACATGCTGCACCTCAGAAAATCCAAATCCCATCGAGCTACGCGCTCGAGAGACTTGAACCTCAGCACTGAAATAAATAGGACATGCTGGAGGGACAGATTCATAACCCAGAGGCTCCCTTCACTCTGGAATAAAATCCCAGTACAGGTTAGGCAGAGTCCCTCATTGACTCTCTTCAAGAGGAATCTTGATGAGTGGATGGGGGATTGTAGGTTTACCCCAGGTATCACTTCTGTGTCACTGTTAGACAGAGGCACAGTATACTAACCTCAAAAAAGGGCATAGCAAAATTAATTTAAAATGGGTGGCGAAAGCCAAACACACTCTGGCTAGGCTTATAAATGCCCAAGGGCAGATAGCCTAGTATGAACCTATGAACCTAATAAATGGGAAAGAAAACTGATAACTGAATACATTGGTTCAGACTGGATTCAGTGGAAACCTTGGGCTAAAAGGATGGATTCATTCTAAGTGGCACACTATCTTTGTGACAGACCATATACAGAGTCGCAATTGAAAGGGCCTGCAGTTCAAACACCCTCTTAGCTGAAGTTATGGCTACTAGGAAGGTCATCTTCCAGGACAAAAATTTGAACTCACACAAACTCACCGTAACAGGTACAAGCATGCAAAATCTGAAGATAATGCTACTCAATGCTAGAAGTCTAAAACCTCAAAATGCAATCTCTCAAGGCACTCCTAAAAATGGAAAATATCGATATCTGTGCAGTAACTGATACCTGGTTCAAAGCTTCAGAGAGCACTTCTGCAATACTAGGCTACAACTCTTACCACACTTTTCGGACACCAAACCAGGACCGAAACACTAAAGGTGGAGGAGTGCCCATATTCACCAAGGATATTCACAACACCAGGCTAGTTGCCCAACACAATGCGTCTGAAATTCTGCAGGTGCAACTAACACTAGGTAAGACAGCAATCCAAATTGTAGCTTGCTACAGATCCCCCACCATGCCCCAAGATTCTCACTACACCTTTCTAAACATACTGGAAAATATTAAGATACAACCAAACACCCTAATACTGGGTGACTTCAACTCCCCTGCCATTAACTGGGAAAACTACTCATGTACCAACACCTTTGCCCAACGGTTTTTGGAATTCATAAATTCCAGCACCCTGGATCAATTAATCTTTAGTCCCACCAGGGGCTCCAATATCCTAGACCTGGTCATTACTACATGGGAAATCGATGCACCACACCTATGGTCACCCCCTAATTGGTCAGGTCTGACCATAAGCTAATCACCCTTGACATCCACATCCCACCCCACCACCCAGTAAGGAAACCCTCATAAAAAACTTCTCCAAACTTCATGCTACTGAAGTCAGAAGTGATGAACTTCATGACACCCATGCACATGGGAACTGAAAGTTCGACTGCTGACTTATACACTAAGGCACTGTATGAGCACATCCACTCATGCATGAATCGTGCCATCCCCAATATAACCAAGATGCTCTCCTCCAAAAAAGGAAGCCAATCTGGTGGTACCTTGCCATAAACAAACTTTACAACAAAAGGAAGTGACTCTTGCAGAAAAGAGGAAAATCCCAGGATGCAAAAAACTCCCCTACCAGCCTCAGTAAGAAGCTGAGATCCCTCATAAAATCCTCCAAAGCTAGTTATGAAAATAAAACTGCCAAAGATTCCAAAGACAACCACAAGGCATTCTATAGCTATGTCAAGAATTTAAATGGCAATGCTCAGATCGGCTCTGAGCTACAACAAAATGGGATTAAATATACTGATCCCAAGGATATTGCCAATATCCTGGCAGATCGATTCAGTGCAAACTTCACCCCCCTCTCACCCCTTAAAGGGCCCATCTCAATACCGAAAGAATGCCAAATTCTGGTAATAATGGCCACACAGGTAAAACACACACTATCCAAAGCTAAGAATACAGCATCCATGGGACCAGATGACATCCCAGGCTGTGTACTACATGAACTACAAAATGAAGTGGCACCTCACCTAAGTGTCATGTTTAATCATAGCCTCACCTCAGGCTTCGTGCCCACTGATTGGCGCCAGCTACAGTTATCCCACTCCACAAGGGGGGATCCACCTTGGATCCTGGGAACTACTGCCCCATCAGTTTGACGAGCCCGATCTGCAAGGTCATGGAACGTATTATCATGGAACTTATAAACAAAGACATTGGCAACCTTCAAATACTGGACCCTACGCAGTTTGGCTTTGTAAAGGGCCGATCTTGTCTTCTGAACCTGACTGACTTCTTCGAATCAGTCTCCAGAGCCGTGGTCAAGGGTAAGGTGGTCCACACAACCTACCTGGACCTCACCAAGGCCACTGACACAATCCCCCACTCTGGAATCATAGATAAACTTACTAAGCTGGGCATTAATTTCTACGTCACTCGATGGGTTGCCAACTGGCTTACTGACAGAACCCACACTGTAAAAATAGCCGACTCCAAATCCAGCTCCAGACAAGTGACAAGTGGAGTACCTCAGGGTTCAGTCCTGGGACCGCTCTTGTTTGGCATCTACGTCTCTGAAGTACAGGCCAACACTAAGGGACTCTGGCTAACAAAGTTTGCAGATGACTGCAAACTGGGAGCCATTATTGAATCCCGAAATGATGTGGATATTCTACAAAAGGGGCTTACAGAAACAGATGCTTGGTGCCAGAGCCATGGGTTCAAGCTCAATGCCAAGAAATGTATAGTTATCCCCTTTGGGAAAAAACACGTACCCGTGAATTACACTAAACACTGAAAGTGTGATAAGAGACTTAGGGATACAGGTGGACAGTGGTCTCACCTCCGATAACCACATCGCCACAACAGTCAGGAAATCCTTCTATGTGGCACACCTCATCACGAAGGGCTTTTCACCCAGAAAAAAGGAGGTCATTGTTCCACTGTATTCATCCTTCATTAGACCCATTATAGAATACAACGCCCCATTTGGTATATACCTCTCAAGACATTGCAACAACTGGAAAAGCCGCAGCAATACCTCACTAAAAAAATCACAGGCCTAAAACAGATGCCCTATGCTGACCATCTAAAAAAACTCCACCTGTCACATATCGTCTGCTCAGAGGCGATTTTTGCTTAACATGCAAGGCCATGTCAAACCCAGAGCTGCTGGACATGCTACACTTAAAGAAATCCCAATCCCTCAGAGACAAACGCTCCAAGGATCTAAACGTTGTCATCACAATGAACAAAACATGCTGGAGGGATAGGTTCCTGACCCAGAGACTCACCAGACTCTGGAATAGACTGCCCATACATGTCAAGCAGAGCGCCTCTTTGGCCCTCTTCAAAAGGAACCTTGATGATTGGATGGGAGATAGAAAATTCACCCCGGGGATCATGTCAGTCGCCCTGCTAGCCAGGGGTCCAGGGAAGTAAATACTGTGGGAAGAAATAGCCAGGGAATTGTTATGGCTAGGCTTGTATAGGCCCTAGGGCCAATAGCCTAGTACCAACCTATGAACCTATGAACTAGTGGGCTCAAATGGGTTCTGAGTCAGAGATTGCAGCATGAAGGTTAGATCCCAAAGAGGTGAGGGATCCTTAATGGGCGATCTTAGAAGGAAAACACCTTTCATGAAGACTTTACAGCGTCTGGAAGAGAAAAAGAAGTTATGTACCTACCATAATGTTCCATGTTAGTTGTCTTCATCTCACCGTCTTTCTTGCTTGCAGGGATCGGAGCCAATCCTCGGCTCCGACTCGGCCATCTTCTATAGCTCGAGAGCTGTTTAATGGCTCGAGGCTACCCCTTATCCCATGATACCTAGCGCCAGCTACCCAGATCTCGTTTGAAATAGCTAACCCCAGCCATAGCTATGGAATGAAACCCTTCCAAACAGAGGGTTAAACCTACCTGTTATAACCTCTAAGTCAGTAGAGGAAACAAACCAGAGAACACTCAGCCAGTGAAACTTAACTCCTCTCGGTCCAATAGGATAGTGGGATGGAGGGGGGGACGCAAGAAAAAAGGCGAGATGAAGACAACTAACATGGAACGTTATGGTAGGTACATAACTTCTTTATGTTAAGTTGTCTATCTCGCCTTCGTTTCTTGCTTGTTGGGACAGCGTCCCTAGCACCTATGATCCTGGGCGGCTCATTGGAACAGACTCTTCAGAACAGTGAAACCAAACTTAGCTCTACTCCTGGAGACCATGTCTAACTTGTAATGAGAAATAAAGGTACGAGGATTTGCCCACATGGCAGCGGCACAGAGTCCATGGGCAACCTAGACTGGAAGGCTACAGAGGTGGCCAAAGCCCTAGTAGAATGACCTTTCGGTTTGGTAGACAATTCTTTGTTTCTTAGTTGATAGATGAAGGTAATAATGTGAGACAACCACCTGGACAGGGTCACTTTGGAGACTGGAAGACCCTGTTTACCCCTAGCATAGGAAAGGAAAAGTTGATCCGACTTTCTTATATCCTTCGTTCTATGCAGGTAAAAACGCAATTGTTTATGAACATCCAAAAGGTGTAATTTGTATTCTGCCTTGTTGGTGTAGTTAGGGAAAAACATAGAAAGGTCTATGGATTGGTATAGATTATTTTCTGAGCAGACTTTCGGAAAGAAGGAGGGATTAGTTCTCAGAGCAACCCTGTCCTTATGAAAAACTAAGTATGGAAGACGAACACTTAGTGCTTGAAGTTCCGAGACACGTCTGGTTGAGGTAATAGCTACGAGAAAGAGAGTTTTCCAAGATAGAAACTTAAAGGAGCAGGATGCTGCCGGTTTAAAAGGGGGCATAATCAAGGAGGTTAGTACCAAATTAAGGTCCAAAAGAGGAGGGTGATCTCTCACTGCGGGCCTAAGGAGAGTAGTCCCTCTGAGAAAAACTTTACACAGCTTATGAGACATAATGTTTAGATTAGAAAACCCGACATGAAAGTTAGAGATGTCCGCTAATTGAACCCTGATTGTGGCAGAAGCGGACCCAGAATGAAAAAGCTCTGTTAGGAACTCCAAGATTTCATGAACTGGGGCTGAAAAGGGATCTATATTCCTAGCCTCTGCCCAAAACGAGAAACATTTCCATTTGCTAGCATACGTCTTCCTAGTAGCAGATTTGTGAGAGGAGACAATAATCTCACGCACAGCCGGGGAAATGCTGGGAAGCCTGGCTAGTGTTGGAATTGGATCAACCAAGCTGTGAGCTGGAGTGCTTGGAGGGATCGATGCAGCTCTCCTGATTGATGAATCAGCAGGTCTGGAATAGGATCCAGAGTCCAGGGCTGCTCGAGGAGGTAATGGTGCAGGAACGGAAACCAAATCTGCCGAGGCCAGTAAGGAGCAATGAGGATCATTTTGCAACCCAACGATATAGCTTTCTGTACGAGTTTGGGTATTAGAGGGAACAGCGGGAAGGCATAAAGAATTCCCTGAGGCCAATCGTGGACTAGAGCGTCTCTGGGAGGGTGACCAGGAACCGGTAAAAGGGAGAAGTAGTTGCTGCATTTGCTGTTGAAGGGGGAGGCAAACAGATTGCAGCAAGGTTGTCCCCATTTGCGGAAGATCAGATCCGCAACTACCTGATTCAGAGACCACTCGTGAGGCATGAGAATAGCTCTGCTGAGCCTGTCCGCTATGACGTTGGACTTCCCAGGGATGTGTGTCACAATCAGAAATCGTTGGGAGGAAATCACCCACTGCCAAAGTCTGAGTGCTTCTTGACATAGGGGGCAGGACCTGGTTCCGCCCTGCTTGTTGATGTACCACACTACTGACATGTTGTCTATTTGAGTTGCAATGGTCCTGGAAGGAAGGGAGTCCTGAAGTGCTTGCAACTCTAGGAGCATGGCTCTCATCTCCAAGACATTTATGTGCAGATGGTACTCGTGAGGCTGCCAAGTGCCTTGGACTGTCCTGCCCTGATAATGCGCCCCCCCACCCTATCAGTGAGGCATCTGTGGTCACTGCGGCAACTGGAGGAGGCTGGATGAATGGTCTGCCCTGAGACACTAGTGGGGAGACCATCCACCAGGAAAGGTGCCTTTTGCATGTTTCTGTAATCATGATCATGTGAGACATGGGGAGCTGTTGAAAGGACCACTGTGTGAAGAGAAGCCACTGAAGGATTCTCATGTGAAAATGGGCCAGAGGTATCAGAAGAACTGCCGCTGCCATAGAACCCAGAGTTTGAAGGACCAACCTGACTTGTACCCTTTTGCACTGCATGAGGATATGAACCTGCTACCGAATCGTGGCCACCCTGTCTGGCGGTAGCCTTGCGGACATACTTCTTGTATCTAAATCTGTTCCTATATAGGTAATAGACTGACAGGGCAACAAGGCAGATTTTTCGAAATTCAATGTAATGCCTAGCTGGGCACAAATTGTAATTGTACAGTCCTTGGCTTGAAGGAGTTGATGGCTGGTAGTAGCAGTAAGGAGACAGTCGTCAAGATAAGGAAACACTTGGAATCCTTGACGCCTCAGGTGAGCCGTAACTACTGCCATGCATTTGGTGAACACCCTGGGGGCTGTGGTGAGACCAAAGGGCAGAGCTCTGAACTGGTAATGACTGGCTCCCAGCCGGAAGCGAAGGAATCTCCTGGAGCATCTGTCCATTTTGATGTGATAGTACGCATCCTGAAGATCTATTGAGCACATCCAATTGTCCTGACCCAAAAAGGGTAGAATGGACTGTAGCGTGACCATCCGAAACCTTGTTCTTTGAACAAACTTGTTTAGTCTGCTGAGATCCAATATTGGTCTCCAGTCCCCTGTCTTTTTTGGTACCAAAAAGAACCTTGAGTAAGTGCCGGATCCGAGTTGGTCTGCCGGGACTTCCAGGATGACTCTTTTTTTCTAGAAGTCTTGAAATTTCTATGACTGCTTGGGCCCTCAGATTGGGTGGAACATCTGGAAGGGATTTGCTTGAGGGTAAGGGAGGTTGAAAGAAGGGAATTATATAGCCTCCGGATATGATTGAGTGTCCCCATTTGTCTCGCGTTAGGTTTTGCAGGCTTTTGGGTACAGTGAAAGTCTTCCCCCAACTGCCTCCAGAGGCGGGCAGCCGGGCAACCCTTCAGGGATGCTGGAAGGGCTTGTCAGAGAAGGATTCTCTGCTGCCTGGTTCTGCGGACCCCTTCTGCCCCGAGGGTGGCATCTGTTGTTGTTGTTTCCTCCTCTGCCCCTGGAGGAAAAATCACTACGTCTGTCAGGCGAGGCTCCCTGGGATTTCCGAAACCACATTTTACCACTCTTCTGACCTATGGGATATGGTCTGGAAGGAGTGGAAAAATGGACTCCCACGGCAGAGAGAGTCTTGCCTTCCTGTTCACACCTATTGGGAGTGTCTTTCACCTGTGGGCCAAAAAGAAATGAACCATCAAAGGGAGTGTTGGTGAACAACGCTCTATGTCCAACCTGCGGCCCGTGGGCCGCATGCGGCCCTCAGAGCTCTTCCATGCGGCCCTCTACCTCTTAACTCCAACATCGACGTATGCATGCCCCAAAACACTTTTTTGCTGTGTTTTTTGCGCCCGTGACCTGTAACTCTAACATCAGTGTGCATATGCGCTAAAGCATCCTTCTAGTTTTTATTTTTTTTTGTGCCAAAGAAGGGTCTATGTGTTCGCACCATTATTTTGTGCCAAAGAATCAGTGTGTGTGTGTTCTCGCTGAAGAGAGACTCGTGTATGGATTTGCCGCCATTGCCTTTGAAAGGGACAGCACTTAATATGTGTTAATAGGTAAGTATGGAGTGAATGAGTGAGTGCATACATGAAAGCAGAATGTTTGTGTGTGAAAGTAGAAGTAGAGTGTGTGTGTGTTGTGTGTGTGTGTGTGTGTGTGTGTGTGTGTGTGTGTGTGTGTGTGTGTGTGTGTGTGCATGAGAGAGAGAGATACATGCAAAAAGAGGCTAACGGTGATCAGTCTACCTAGTATACACAAACAAGTTAGCTCACAAATATATCCTACATTAAAAGTGCACTTTCATTAAATTGCAGCTTTCCTGACAGGGAGAGTGTTGTATTGAATATGAAATCATACCTCTCAACTGTATGGATTTTTGAAGAATGTCTGGACTTTTGCCTCATCTTCCAATTTGTGTCTTTTGCTTAGGAAATAAAAATAGTCATCCAAGGTAATGCAGTTCCAGGGAGTAAGAATGAGACAGCAGCCTAGGGTTAAAGGGTCAGTAGTGGATTGACTTTGTGGGACTGTAGCATATAAAGTTTTTTTTTTTTGACAAACAAAAAAGCACCCAGTACTGTTTTTGGGGGGGTTCTAACCAGTGGTAGATAGGACAACAGTAAGTATATCTTTGGTGGATCATCAATACTGGCAAATCAGGTGGGCACAATGTCATTTTTTTTAAATGTTGGGGGTTTTGGTGTGTATGTGTGTGTTTGTGTTGGGAGTGCTGCAACAGTAGATGATTATTAAAGAAAGAGACTTGCAGACTGTGGAGAATATGTTTGTTTCAAAACCTGATACTTGGGTACTAGGCATGCTAAAAGTAGATTTTTTAAGACATAGCTTCTTGCCACTTACAGTGGAGGGATATTTACATTTAATGGCCAATGTTAGCAGTATGTGTGGTCCTGTAGGGATCTGGAGGTTGCCAGGTCTACCACTGCCAATGTCTTGTAAAGTGACCTGGAAATGGATATTGGGATGTTACTGAAAAAATACAGCAAGTGGGCTTTGAAATATAGTTTAATTAAACAAAGTACACTTGCAATTTACAGGCCATAATTTAATTTATTTCAGGTAGTCCAGATTCTGGTAGATTGTATACCATTAGACTTAATTAGGGAGAGCTGTCATTCTGGGGAAATAAGCAGCCCTAGTTTCAGTGAAAGCTCTGTGGTTGTTTGCAGGTAGGAAGTTGCAGGATGTGGATGCAATGTGCTTTATTATTTTTAATGCATTTGTCATTTCAAAGCATGGTTTTCTTTGTTGTAAAAAAAGGCAGGATTGAATGAGACATATAATGCTTAACTGACAATGATAGGATAGAAACATTATCTGTGATGTAAAATGTTTGCAGCTACAGCTGTTTCAATGGTGTCTGTGATACATAACTCTTTTTGGGCCTGTGTCACACTTTTACTTTTCACTGTGTCCAGATTTCTTGCTCTAAGGTTGAGAGGTACGGTTCCATGCTAAATTAGAAGGTTGTATTTACCTTGGAAGACTTTTTTAGCATAATTATGAGAAGCAGAGCTTTTTAATATCTCTGCTTATTTCCAATATAAACTGCCATGTAACCTTGCAAATAACTTTCTTATTAAGCTACTTTAATTCTTTTGGAATTGACAGGTATGCTTCATTGGTTCGGACGTAAGCACAGAGTGCTAATGTGACTTTGATTTCTTGCAGCAGTCTATGGTTTACTTATCACAATAACCTTTCTGTGTTTCTGTGTGTGTGATCAATTTAACAGTTTTAAAGATGTTTTCCAAAAATAAATAAATACATAATACATAAAAAGCAATCCTCTGCATTTTGAGCTATTGACAAAGTCTGGAAATTTGTTTTTTTCAAAAGTAAAGGTCAGCATTACAGCTCAGTAAACTGTCAGTCTGTGAATAACGTCTGCACAAATTAAAATGTCTGAATGTCAAATGGCTTTAGATTGGACGGAAGTTATACGTTTACTCCATTATGTAGTATGATCTTAGAGAGTTTATGAATTTCTTATTGATTTACTTTTTGGTGAGCAGTTGTTTGTTGATTTATTGATGGTCCTTTTGGTGGAGGGAAATTGCATGGAGGAATCCATCTTTTTTTCAGATATTTTAACTTCCAGACAATTTAATTCAGTGAGTCTGTGCCATGTGATTACTGAGGCTGCCTATTTTACAAGTAGGGGCTCCTTCTATGTGTGTAAGAGAGAGAGATTTAATATGTATACTGAATATATTTTTGCAAATGGAATTCTTAGTTAAATAGGCACCTCTTCTTGGGCAAATAGACTTGAGCAACCAATATTAGATCTTAGCCATCCAGCTAGGAAAGGTTAGTATGTGGATTTTCCATCTGGTTTGATGAAAGCTATGCTACTTACTCAAGGAGTACATTTATGGCTATCCATCCAGTTGTTGCATTGCTGAACTACTTTGTTTTATAATGAGAGGAGCTTTTTACAGAAGTTGAAGGATTTTGTGTCAAGAACCTGCCCATACAAAGTGGCTTGTTTATGTTGCAGTGAAGACTGTGATCTTTGTAGTGAGCGTTTTAAATATAACCAGTATTTCTGAGGTGGAGAAAGTCCATTAAGGCAGGATCTTTCTTAGCCTAGAAAGCAAGCCAGTGATGAAATTTATAGGGGCCAGTGAGAGACAGAGGAAAGCAAGAAGCTTTTTAGTCTGTTTGGATAACTAAGTGAACTCAGTCCTTTGACCTTTTTTTGTCAGAAATGGTTGTAGTCTTTCTTTTGGCATGGTATTTTTCTGAGGCACATGCCAAAAGGGACATTGCACTCAATAATTGCTCTTGTAAAGGAAGAATACAGGGATGTTATGACCTCCTTGTCCCTGGATGATACCCTTACTAATGAGATGGGCCATGTAAAAAGCTTTCCGTACAACGGAGACAACATGGTGGTCAAAAGTCAGGTTTCTATCAACCTGGGTGCCCAAGCACCTCACGATTGATTGTGTACTTACAACATTGTTATTAATGTGATAATTTGTGGGGACATCACTCTCCTCAAAGGGGATGATGATGCATTTTTTGGCATGAGGCCATGTTTCTGGCACCAGTCATTTGTTTGGGTGAGACCCTCTTGTAGCTTATTCAGAATTGTTTTATTAAGTCAGTAATGTGAATTCTATATTTTATTTCAAATTTGTTGTCTTATTTTTGCGGATTATAGTATTGTAGGACTGCTAATGTTGACATTTTATGTAGTTGGACTGCTGGAGTGGTTTTCCCAGTGAGAAATGCTAGTGCTGTAGTGAATATCTGTTTATTTGTTAAAAAAAAAAAAAAAAAAAAAAATATATATATATATATATATATATACATATATATGTATATATATATAGATATATATATCTATATATATATAGATATATATAGATGTATATATATATATATATATATATATATATATATATATTAACTAAGATATTAGAGTTAACTGTTAGATTAGAGAATTAGAATTAGAATGAGAATTAGAATTTTAAGGCAAATATTAGGCATTTATTCATTGTTCGAATACACCAACAGTACAGCCAGGAAATTAACTCTGGTCTCCTGCAGCAGTGAAAGAGTTAACTATATGATATATTTTATATGCGGCCCCAAGACAATTTCTGTTCACTCAGTGTGGCCCCAGCAAGCCAAAAGGTTAGACACCCTTTAGAGTATAAAAGGTTCCGCAAAATTACATAGCCAGATCCATGCGTGTCTCCTGAGGGCCACGCCTGTACCTGCGGCTCTACTCGCACCATCGGCTGCGTAGGAAATGAGCCTCATGGAGCAATTAACTACCGAATTAAGGGTCGCCAGCTGAGAAGCCACTTTAGCTTGAGCCCCTTCAGCTGATGGATCCTGGAGGGTATCTCCAAGCTCTTTCAGAAGATCCCTCTGAAGCCTGGTAAAATGGCATAAGTAATTCAGCGACCTCATGAAAAATGTCGCTGAAGCAAACATACACTTCCCGTATCTATCCATGGTCCTAGACTCCTTGTTAGGAGGATGGACAGAGGAAGAAGTTTCCGCTAACTCCTTTTTAGTGGCCATTGCTACCACCATGGCATCTATGGGAACACCCTTAGTAAGGAACTGTTTATCAGGGTCTGCAGTGATAAACTTGCTGGGTCTCCTATGGGTTGGTTCCACTGTATCCAGGGCTGACCAAGCCCTTCGAGCCACCACTGACATTAGTGGATCAAAGGGCGGAGACACCCAGGAGGTGGACGGTTAGGAACCGAACGCATCCAGGAATACAGATTCGTCCTCAGTAGGGGCTAGTGCAGTCCAGTTCCCCCTCTGCTTAAGCATTTCTAGGATGTCCGAAAAGGAAACATCTTCAGAGGGGGATCTTGAGGACCCTTCCGATTCATCCAAACCTGTTTCCGAAGTGACAGACTCAGGGGAGTCAATGTGCTTCCTCTTGCACTTCCTCTTCTGAGGGGGCTCCTCTGAATGATCAGGGGAGGCCTCGGAAGAAGAAGAGGAAACACCCAATGGGGTGCTCTGGAGCACCGGTTCCCCACGCTTGGGGTCTGGAGGAGGGGCAGAGGTTGACGCAGGCACTACAGGGGACGGAGCCAGTGGGGTCGAACGTGGAGCTGACTCAGAGGCCAGTACACTCATCATGACATCGAAGGCATCCCTGCCATGATGCAGAGAAGACTCTGGTTCCGAGGAAACTGGAATCCTCCTCCGCACCGAGGGAGACGGCTCCGAGGCCGATGTAGGAGCCAAGCTCACCTGCGCCAACGCTCCGAGAGGGAGAACGGGGTTGGACAAGGGTCCGATGCCACTCGCCCCCTCAGAGCCGATGAGGCAGTCTCAGCACCCAGATCCCTCGATGGAAGGCACCATCGAGGGGATCAAAGAAGACGACGGAACCAAAAGGGAAATCATTATCTGTGCTGACGGTTCCATGATTCGAACCCCAACAAACTCCGGCTCCAAGCTCAATGGAGTCAGAGGAGGAACATCGATGGAAGTGGACGGAGCCGACACCTGTTGAGGAGGGCTGGACAACATTTTGGCCAGTGCCTGTGACTTCAACAACCTACTGACCACTCTCTCCACGTCATGATCCGAGAGCCTAGAGGACCAAGAAGAGTGGGAGGATCTGTGACTGCAGCCACTCTGCAACGGGGGAGATCGGGGAGCCGAATGTATAGACTCTAGAGAAGGGGACCTCGGCCTCTTGTGGGTCTGCGACAGCTCCGAAGGTACTGGTGGAGCCGACGGGGAGGCAGTCTCCTTGGTTCCAGCCGGAACCGAAGTAGTAGGTAAGGCTTGAGCCAATGATGGCTCCGAGCTGGGAGCTGACGATTTGGTCGCTTTAGGAGATTTCACCGGTTGAGTCTTGGCTGGTGAATCCTGGGGCTTAAGAAGACCCCTCAAAATAAGCTTATTTTTTCGCTCCTGCAGAACCCTTGTGCTCTGTCAGAGACATTTTCTGACAGCATGAGTCACACTTTTTGAATCCAGACACCGTGGATTCTTTAGACATATCCAACTAGAAAAATACTACACCTACACTGAATTGTTTTTGACCAAAGGGCTGACCAGCAAAAAACTAACAGACACTAACCAAAAACACACAATATACTACAGTTAAGATAGTTTTTTTTTTTTTTTTTGTTTAAACTAGGAAGCCTCTAACTTAAACTGCTAATTAGGAAGTAAAAGGAAGAAAAGCTTAAACTAAACGCTACCTACAAGAGGGTTAGAGGAGGGGTAGGGGAAGAACTCTTTAACTTAAATGAGTTCTAAGGGAAAACTACAAATACACTAAACAGCAACAAACTAGTTAGCGACTATGTTGAAAACAATAAACTATCAAAAAAAGAACCCTAATCTGACAGAAAAAGTAGTACAATAAAACTTATATGAGCCTGAGCCAGTAACAATGAACCTCGCAGCTGAAGCGACATACAAGATCTGGGTAGCTAGCACTAGGCGTCACGGGATAAGGGGTTGCCTCGAGCCAGTAAACAGCTCTCGAGCTATAGAAGATGGCTGAGTTGCAAGCAAGAAACAAAGGCGAGATAGACAACTTAACATCAAAGGTTCACTATTCTCATGAAAATTGGAAAATGAAGCCAAATGAAGCTTAATTGTGAAAAACTTGCCCCTTCCTGAAAAAGTGAGGGCAAGAATAAGAGAATATCTGGAACAGAAGCAGAAAATCAGTCCAGAATTCTGCTCTTAGCCCAGATAGAAAACCTTTTCCATTTGCTACTATAAACCTTTCTGGTGGAAGGTTTTTGGGAGGCTAGGAAAATATTATTGATTATTATTGAGAAGCTAGTTTGGACTGTTTCAATATCACTGGAATTGGAGAAACCATGCAGTTAGATGAAAGGTCCAAAGATTGGGAAAAGGGATCCAAGGGAGATACTTCAGGTGAGACCTTAGAAAGGGAAACCATGGCTGACAAGGCCAGAAGGGGGCAATAAGGATCAGGGATGTCCTCAGACATCACGGTTTCTGCAAAACTTTGGGGATGAGAGCAACAGGAGGGTAAGAGTAGAGGAGACCTGGCGACCAGTTGTGAACTAGAGCATCCCTCAGTGACTCTGGGGGGGGGGGGGGATCAGGGCGAAGTACGGGCTGCTTTTGTTGCTGGTTGGGGAGGCAAAGAAGTCACAGCATGGTTGACCCCAATGATCGAAAATCTGCTTTGCCATGACCAGAATGAAGGACCACTTGTGAGGACTCAATATGATCCTACTGAGTTTGTTAGCGAACACACTGGAGTCTCCTAGCATATGTGTTGCAAGAAGTAAGTACCTGGAGAACACTGTCCATTCCCACACTGTCATGGTCTATCATGGCCTCTCTGCACAATGGGTAAGATCCCCCCTGTTTGTTGACACCACTACCTCATTGTCTGTCTGAACTGCAATCTTCCCCAGACGGAGGGAATCCTGAAAGGCTCGCAATGTTAAGAGGACTGCTCTCATCTCTTGGATGTTTATGTGCAATTTTGTCTCTACAGGGTACCACATGACTTGAAGTTTTCTCCCCTGGAAATGCCCCCCCCCATTCCAACTGGGAAGCATCAGTGGTCACCATGGCCTTGGGCAGAGGGAGTGAAAAGAGCCTGCCTAAAATGAGATCCTGAGACTGAAGCCATCAAGAAGGTGCTATCTGCACACTGGCATCAATTTTATGGACATGGCCATGGATCCTAGGGTCCAAAGAACCAAGTGGACTGGATGATTCGAAAAATGTAAGACTTGCATGACCTGCTCCCAGATCAGCTGTACTCTGCGAAGAGGTAATGCTGCAATCTCTGAAACGAGTCTAGCTGGACTCCTATGAACTCTAATTTCTGCACTGGGACCAGATTGGACTTTGAGAAGTTCAATGTAATCCCCAACTGGTGGAAAGAAGGACATATTGGATGTCTTGTGACAGTTGATGCCTAGTGGGTGCCATGACGAGCCAATCATCGAGGTATGGAAGCACCCAGAACCCCTGCAGTCTCTGGTGAGCCGTCACCATTGCCATACATTTGGTAAACACCCAGGGGGCTGTGGTGAGTCCAGATGGCAGGGCTCTGAACTGGCAGTGATTGGCCCCTAATTGGAAGTGAAGGTGTCTCCTGGAATCCCTGTCTATCTTGATGTCATAGTAGGTGTCCTGGAGATCCACTGAGCACATCCAGTCACCCTTGCGTAAGAGAGGCAGAATGGATTGAATAGTGACCATCTAGAACTTGGACTTCTTGACTGACAGGCCCAGAATAGAATGCATGTTCCTGGTCTTTTTTGCTACTAAAAAGAAGTGAGAGTAAGTTCTGGATCCTCTTTGTCCTGTTGGGACCTCTTGGATGGCTCTTTTTTTGAAGAAATTGTACAACTTCCTTGAAGGCCAACTTCCTCTGGCAGGGGTGATAGGTCGGAGAGATACCTTTATATAGGAGGGGGTTGAAAAAAGGGAATTAAATTACACCTGGAAGCAATGTTTAACACCCACTGATCAGAGATGATGCTTGTCCAGGCTAGTGGGTGAAGGGAAAGACGACTCCCGACTGTCTCCAGGGTGGGACAGTCAGGCAACACTTCAGGAGTGCTGAATGGGCTGCTCAGAGGAAGGTTTCCTGGAGCCTTGATTTTGTGCCCCCCCCCCATGGCAGCATCTGCCGTTGAATCCTCTCCTCGTGCCTCTGGAAGAGGAATCATAAGGAGTGTCCTAGAAAGAAGACTGTGACTTCCAGAACCACATCCTCTTAGCTCCTCACTGGGTTTTGGAAAATTACCTCTGAGGAGTAGAAACTGCGGTGGTGGTGCTGAGGTAGCGTTGTCGCCTCACAGTTAGACGTTGTCCTTTCGATTCTCAGTTAGAGCGTCTTCTGTGTAGCGACATGCGTGAATGGGCATTCCTTCGTTGAAGGTTGTGCATTAGTCCCGGCAAGCCAGTACGTAAAAATCTACTGCCAATCATTAGTGGACCGGAGTTCCGCTGTAGCGACCCCTAACTGGGAAAAGCTGAAAGACACAAACAAACAAACCTCTGAGGAGTAGAAAACTTGATCCCAACCACAGACTTGCTCTTCCCTTCCTGCTCACTATGGGATAAAGTGTAAAAAGATGATGGACCCATCAAAGGGAGCATTGGTAAAAGAAACTTTGAACCCCTTTGCAAACCCGTGTAACTGTAACCAAGCGTGCTGCCTTATAGCTATGCCGGTACCTGCTGCTCGAGAGGTAGCTTCCACTGTATTGGAAATTAACCTCATCAAGGAATTAGTGAGGGATGTCAGAGTAGAAAGCTTAAAAGACACCTTCTTGAGGTCCTCCTCCAGTAACAACTCTAAGGGAAGTGGAGAGTTCTTTGACCAAGTCCCTTTGAAGGTGGGTGAAGTGTGACAAGTAATTAATTGCCCTCAGTCCAAAGGTAGCTGAGGCAAACACATGCTTCCCATGCCAGTCAATCACCTGAGACTCCCTGTTCGGGGCATGCACCATGGAACCCCGCTTCGCCAGCTCCTTTTTGGTGGCAGTGGCAACCACAATGGCATCAAATGGGACTCCTTTCCTCCAGAAAGGACAATTCACAAGAGGACTAATTAACTTTTTGGCATGGTTAGGTACTGATTCTACAGTATCGGGTTCCTTTGAAGCCCTGAGGGTGATCAGATACACCAACTCGTCAGCATTTGGAGATACCCAGGAATTAGATGGGCCCATTCAGAAAGCCTTCAGGAACATGGACTCCTCTAAAGACAGGGTTTGGGGAGACCATCCACCCTTTTGCCTAAGGATCTCCAGGATGTCCCCAAAGGAGACATCATCTGGTAGAGATCTGGGGGATCTGTTTCTTTCATCGAGGTCAATGTCTTCTGTGATGCACTCCACGGGTGAGTCCAAGTGCCTCCTCTTGCACTTTCTCTTATGAGGTGCTTCCTCTGTGGGGGCTCTGGGGAGGACTTGAAAAATGTGAGAACATCAGGAGGGGAGAAAACCCCATGAAGGCTAGTGTGGGAGGGCTGACCCTGGATAGGATAGAAGGCCTAACCACACAAGATAGAGAAGGGTAGGGGTGGACCGGGATGAGCATGAGATGTCACTCCAGTACTGCAGAAAGTCTTATCTACTACCCTGAAGGCCAGTGGGCTAGAAGAGGTCCTGTTCCCATTCCTGGTGGCCAAGGCCACCTGGAAAGGAAGAAATGATCCCGACACAGCACCACAACGCCCAGACAATATCTGACCAGAGCTGTCTAGGGCCAAGGCCCCTAGGGGGAGGGATCAGTCTGAAAGGGCAGAAGAGCAGACCCCCTCCTCATGGAGACAGCACAGAGCACTCCGCCCCAAGGCCCACTGTGGTCCGAAGGTGGGGGAATATAACTGGCCAGGAACCCTGACTAGTCGAGAAAAAGGAGATACTCAGCATCATTGGGATATGACTGCTGGTACCTGGGTCCAAAGATTCCAAAGCCCTTGGAGTTGGAAGAAGAGAATGGTGACCTGGGATTGGAAAGGCTCCCCTAGCTGGTTGGGCTGGGGACGCCAGAAGCCCCAACTCTATCTGGACTTTGAGGAAGCTCCTCATCATCCTGTCTATATCCACAGTTAACAAGCTTCCAGATGATCTGGAGAAAGTGGAGCAGTGGGTAGATTTAGCTGGGGATCCAATGGACTCCGAAGATCTGTGACTATGCTCTGGAGAATGGCTCCAAGGTCTAGCAGCTGACAGAAACAAATGCCTAGAGGATCTAGGTGAAGCCAAATCCTGTATAACTTTAGGAGGACCCAACAAGCCTGTCAGATCCGAAGGCCAAAAGGTAGAAGCAATCAGATCTGACAAACTGATCAAATCTGAGGCTGGTCTGGCCTTGACCAGATCTGAGGACCTCTGATCCGAAGAGGCCCTGGATCTGGTGGAAGAGTCCAAAGATCTGGGATATGAAAATTTCAAATCTGAGATAGCCTGAGCTAGAGTCGGATCCAAAGATCTAGGATCTGACAGCCTAGGTTTTTTGAAGCCACTGAAAGAATGGAAGGAGCATTCCATTTGGGATCAAAAGAGGAAGCCTTGGAGGAGAAACATAAGGACCCCCTTGAACCATACCTTTAAGCAGTAATTTATTACGGCACTCCACTAAGGCCCTGGGATTGAATGTGGCACAGATGCCGCATTCAACCTCCAGGTGAGAAGCCCCTAAACAATTCAAGCACTCTCATGAAAGTCGGAATTGGGCATCTTCCGACCGCATGAGGAGCACTTCTTAAACCTGGAGGGTTTCTCAGACATCACAGAGAGAGACTAATAATACCAAAGTATGAAAACACTACCCTAAGAAAGACTAAAGAAAAGAAATCTAACACTAAGTTTAAGTCTAAAGTTAAACTAAGTTTAAACTAAGCTGAAAAACAGGTATAGAAAGCACTTATCTGAGCAATAGCAAAGAATCACATCTGTGGCAGAATGTGGCAAACAAGATCTGAGGGCTATAGGGCAGCAGGGTATTATGGGAGAGGGAGGAGCTTGGTCCTTTTTTCTCTTGGTAACATTTTATTTCTTCATTTATATCTGTCTGAGCTAAAGTTGCCGGCTCAGATCTGATGTCAGATCTAAGACTCTACTGTGAGGAATAATGACATGGATAACATCAGATCATAACTTTTTATCTATTCTTTTAACATATTCTTTACTTGTATTCTTATAATATCCATATTTAATCACATACGTGTTTATTTTTTCTATGTGTTTTATATTTTGGAAAATATTCTTCTTTACAAAGTTTTCCCCGTAACTTTCTTATTCTTCTAAATTTCAAAAACATATGTTTTGTAATTATTTCTTGTTGACAATGTAAACATATTCTATCACTTTTCTTTTTATATGGTATATTTCCTTTTACTGGCAATTTATCTATTACCAGTCTCCACCAAAAATCTTGATATTCTATTTTCTGAATGCACAATTTGCTTATTTTTAAAGCTTTAATTTTTCATCTGTTAGATTTTCTCATGGTTTTACATTGAACTGTTTTGTCATTACGTACTTATACCATACTTTTCTTTTTCTATATCATCACATTTTATTTTCCACAAAAAAAAAAAAATTCCCCCAATTTTTTTTTCTTGGTAACATTTTCTTTCTTCATTTATATTATCTTTTTCTCTTTTACTCTTTTTTACCAGACCCCCAAATTTGTCATACTTATATTTATAAAATTTTACTACTAATCTATCATCTTTTTCATTTATCCACTTTAACAATTTGTACAAATTTAATGAAGCAGTATATGACACTCATTTAATTAACCCTAAACCTCTTTCTCATTTGTTTACATACAAAACTCTTTTTACTGTGTTTAATCTAGAACCCAATATAAATGAAAAAAAAATCTGCAATGTTTCCTTTTCAAATACTGTTGGCAACATAAATACACTTGCTAATTATGCTATTGTTCCCATCAGTACTGAATTTATCAAATAAGTATTTTTCCCTGAATCATAATTTATACATTTTACAGAAAAGACAAGTTTGCTTTATTTCTTCTACTGTTTTTCCCATTGAATTCTACTAGCATCTCTTTATTCACAAATTTTATACCAACCACATAAATTTCATTCACTGTAAAATACGTACCTCCTAACTTTACTACACCTAAGCCTCCACTTTTCACTGTAGACATCCCTATCACCTCTAGACACTCATTTGTGTAAATTATTACTTCTTGTATCCACATTTTGTTTGTTTGGAATTATGTCATCTGCATACATTAACAGAACTGGAATTCTTAACCCTTCAGGTGTTTTATACCCCACCTCCTTAATTTTCTAATTTATTTCACATACTATCACATTCATAACTAATGCAAAGCATATACTGAACTCATTGGACATCCCTGAATTACATCACTGTTCATATGTACCTCTTGGCTTATCCAGCCATTTACAAGTATTTTACTTTATTATCACTATACACTGACATACATAATCTCCTTTCTTACTTGTATTATATTCTTTCATTACTATCCATAAGATTTCATGTCCGTTTGTGTCAAATGCCTTGAAGTCTCCTATCATGATTTTCACTTTTTTCTTTTCTTTCATATTATCATCCACAATTTCTCTATCATTAAAATCCTACAGAACCCTTCCCATTCATACTATCTTTCATAATATCTACCATTTTAGTTTCAAATCTTTTTTGTATTATTTTAATAAAAGTCTTATAATCACTGTTATTCAATAATACCAGTCTCCAGTTTTTTTAATGTCTTCTATCTTCCTTCTTCCATTTGAATTTAAGTATTCCACTACATAATTCTTTATTCATAAAAGCTTCATTTAACCATTCATTCAAAATCTTTAATTTGTATCCAATCCCTTAAATTTTTATACCTTTTCCATCTGGTCCTGCAACCAAATCTATATTTAACACTTTATTTAGCTCATCTAAAGAAATCACTTTTTCCAACTCTTTTTCCTCTTTTTTATTAACGTTTTAACTTCCCATGTTACTACTTTCTTTTTCTTTAAACATTAAGCATTAAAGGAAATTGATGGAAAACTGGAGGAGGGAATGACATGCACAATAACACTAATTACAATAGTAATAGTTTTGTAGATGAGGAACAGGAATTTGACAGTTTTGAGAACCAAGTATATGATATTACTGACCATTTAGAATTCCCTTTACCGAGGCGGTTAGAAAGAATCAGGACCAGGCTGACAGCACAACATCACAACCAAGAGGGGAAGTCCTGGAGGTGAATAAGGATAGTGGTTTATAAAATGAAGTGGGTATTATCAAAGTTAATGAACATGTGTTTAGGTTTCAAAATTATAATATTTTTAACTATAGCAGTGTAGATATCAATGAATGACATTTCAAACTTTTTATGAAGGGACTGACATTTGTCCCAAAATGTAAAAGTGATATTAGTAAGATTCTAATAGATTTAAAATCATTTACTAGAAAAAAATTTTTTGACTTACTGTTTCAAAATAACAGTAACCTAACTAAACAACCTTTCCCCACTACTAATAAAGTGCTTAAAAATAAAAGCATTAGCAATCCTGCCTTACATCCGCAGCTTAAAAACTTCAAGGTGGTAGTTGAAAGAGAACTTAGAGAAGTTTTGAGTAAGTCAAAAATAGTGTCAAATTTGACTTGGCAGGAGAGGAGTTTATTAAAAGAGCTGAGTGATAACAAGAACATAAGAATTTCAAGGCCAGATAAAGGTGGAGGAATGGTTATCATGGACAATATTATATATATATGGGGGTAAAATGGAAGAATTATTAAGAAATGAGAACAAATATGAAATAGTGTCCCTTAATGAGATTAATATTGCACATTCTAAAACTGATTTTGCACTTAAAGAGCTTTTAAAAGATGAATGAATTGATAAACAAACTGTTGATTTTTTATATGTAGAAAAAACTTTGATCCCTGTTATTTTTGGGATAGTTAAGGTGCAGAAAGACACTCAGAACCCCCCGATTAAACCAATTGTTTCGGCCTCTGGCTCAAAAACATACCTCTTAGCGAAATGTATAGACTCTAAAATTTAAAAAGTGTGGATAAACCAAGAAGGCTTTTTAAAGGACTCCTGGGATTTGCTTAGAAAAACTGAACACAGACTATTTGATTATGATACAATATTTTTAACAGTGGACATTATTGATTTGTTTTCTGTGATCCCAAACAATGTAGGGATGGAATGGTTTTTAGAAGGCCTCTTGGATACTAAGCAATTTAATTGGAAGGAATTAAGAGTTATAATGGAATTATTAGAATTAGTTCTACTAAATAATTTCATAGCATTTGAAGGAGAATTTTTCAGACAGTTACAAAGAGTTGCTATGGGGGCCTGTTGTGCCCCCAGTTATGCAAATATTGTTCTCAGTACTTGGGAAAAGAATTTTGTACTTATTCCACCATATATTAACTATTGGAGCTTTTTTAAAGATACCTGGATGATTTGTGGTTTTTTTTGGATTGAATGGGGAAGAAAAATTGACTGAATTTTTACAGTATATTAACAATAGTACTAGTTTTCTCAAATTCACATATAATTTGAATAAAGAGATGGTAAATTATTTGGATGTGACTATTTATAAAAACTTTGCTAACAAGACCTTTGAGTCAAAGATTTTTAGAAAAGAAACATTTTCAAATTCCTATTTGTATTTCACTAATGCCCATCCATTCAAGCAAAAGAGAAATTTGGTTAAAGGCCAATATATTAGAATATCTAGGATGATCACTGAGAATAAAGAATTTGATAATGAGTGCAGCAACTTAAAGCAGATGTATTTGGAAAGAAAATATCCAGAATATTTAATAAATGAAGTAAAGGAACAAGTAGTGGATGGGAGGGGTGACAGATTTGCACCAATATTAGGAAGAAAGATGGACAGTGTAAATTTGAGTAATGAACAAAATGTGATGGAGGTTAAGAACAATAACAGTTCATTTATGTTGAATTTCAACTGTGAGGCAGGTCTAGTTAAACAAATAGTTAATAGAAACTGGAAAAAGTTTTCAGAGTTTTCAGATTTAAATACAATTTTTCAGCAACCCATTATGTTCAGTTATAGAAAAGACAGGAATATTAAAAATATTTTAGAAAATAATCTAAGATATGGTGAGGTGAACAACAGAAAGAAGGGCACATATAAATGTGGCAGATGTACACAATGTAAATATGTGATGAACAAAGAATGTCGCTATTTATTTGCTAGGGATAGATTTCTGGTTAGTAAGACACATGCCAGTTTGTGATACAAGCAGTATAGTTTACCTGGCTAAATGTAAAAAATGTACCTCCTTTTATGTGGAGAAAATGGAGAGGGCATTAAGAAGAAGAATTTATGACCATACATATGAGATGCGTAGACAAGACCAGAGAAATGCCCTTTATAAACACAGTACAATATGTAAAGAAGCCAATTTCTTGTTTCTTGTACTGGAAGTTATCCCACTTGATATTAGAGGAGGGGACTGGAAAAACAGAATTGAGGACAGGGAACTATACTGGCAATTAATATTAGAGGCAAGCAGGACACCAGGACTAAATGAGCATATTTCAATGGTACCTGTATTGAAATTAAGAGCTGCAAGACTGTAATTAAAGGTTGTCATGCTCTTTCTTTTTAAGAATGTTTTAATGAAAAGCTGTAGATATATCAAAATGTTTTTAACATGGATGATTATATTTATTGGATTATTTTGTATTGTTTTATATATATATTTCAGTATATTGTAGAGTAATAGCTGATATTTACTACATGATTTTAGATATTTATATAAACATATATTTTAAAGTAGATCAAGGATAAATGTTTTTTGTTGCCCTTTAGGGAAAATGTTTTTTGTGCATATGTTCTTTTAAGTAAAGCAGCTTCCTTTGTGATTGATTTCAATAACAATTTAGGTAAAGTGAATGATTAATGTGATTGGATATACTTGGGTGATAATGTATATACTATGGGAGTGATTTATGCTGTGTGTTTTTTTACTGACAAGTTACATGGTTGACGAAAAACGCGGTGAACAAGTTAAGCATTTATTTTAGTTGTTTCTGTTTAATAAAGTCGTGTTCGTAGCATTGGAGGCTCCAAGTGCTTCTTTCTACTACTTTTTTGTGAAGTTACATTTGAGGCACTTTTGCTCTCACTTTTATTTACATAGCACTTTTATATCCCTATACACTCAACATCACACCCTATACCAGTAATATACCCACATTTTCCAATGCTGAGGTACTAATCTCCTTTTTGAACCTCAATATATCAAAAAGAATTTGCATAATAGTAATATATATCCCACCAGGTAACAATATACCATTGTTGGAAAATATTTTATCCTGGACATCCCAAACAATAAACTCTGAAACAATAATCTTAGGAAACGTAAATATAGATGGGAAAACTATAGCTTCCGGCTCTCCCACAAATAATATAAATCTGTATGTTTTTTCTCAGCTTATCAATGCTCCAACAAGATACAAAAAAGATCTTACCTGCCAATCCACCTTAGACTGGATTCTGGTATCCCCACCCTGCCAATTATCCCTCTTCTGGTACACTAACTCCCTAAGTGATCATCTACCAGCTTATTCCCTTAGAACAAACTCCCAACAACTAAGACTACACACTATAAAATCAGTTAGGATCTCAACTAATTTTTGTCAACATAAATTCAACAATCTCCTACAGGAAACAGACTGGACACCCCTTAAACAACTACCCCTTAATGCTGCTGTACTATACTTAAATAACACCTTCCTTCACAAACTTAATACACTAGCTCCCATTCTTATGAGTAGAATCAAAAAGAACTCAGTACCATGGCTCTCTAAGGAATGTAAACACCAGATGAAGCAAAAGAACCTAGCCGGGTCAACCTAGAAACAAAACAAAAATGAACAAAATCATATTAATTTCAAAACACTACGTAACAAAGTGACAACACTAATCAACAGAGATAAGATGTCATATTATTCCCAGCTTCAATTCCAGCTTAAAATCAACCCCAGTATATTTTGGCAGTCCATATCTTCTCTACTTAACCCTGGAAGATATGGAGGGCACACCCTATCACCAGATACCCCTCCAACACAAATAGCTGAAAACTTTAACAAGCACGTCATAAAATAAATTTCGGACATATTAACTAACACCCATAATGCTGGACCCCCTCCACCCTTCAACCTATTCAAACACCAACCCCAGGCCATCAACTACTTCTAACCCTGTCATAACTAACCCCCCTACTCAACAAAATGTCATTCTCATTTCAGCCCATACCCACTGACACCATTAAAAAACTGCTAAAAAAACTAAAACCCAGCTCTATCTCAGCTGATGATCTCCCCTGATACTACCTCAAACTGACTACTAACTCAGTCACCTACCCAATCACTATCCTTATAAATAGGTCTTTATCCGAATCAGAAGTAACTACCATATAGAAACAATCTCACATCACCCCATCCATAAAGGAGGCAACTCTTTTGATCCATCCAATTTCCATCCTATATCCATCTTGTCACCCATATCCAAAATTCTCGAGAGAGGTATCCATCAGCAGGTAATGCAATATCTATTGCAAAGCAACATTTTAACCAAAACCCAACACGGCTTCCAACCTAGTATCTTTTACAAACACCATGAACAAAGCCAGAGATGCAGGATGCTGTACAGCCTCGGTATTCCTTGATCTCTCCAAGCCTCTGATACAGTGTCTCACCCCTTAATTATGAACACACTGTCTAACCTAGGCTTCTCACATAACACAGTAAAATGGTTTCAGAGCTACCTCAAGGATAGTAAACAAGCAGTGAAATCGTCCAATGAACTCTCACCCTTCCTCCACAACCCTACTGGAGTCCCCCAAGGCTCCATCCTAGGACCCCTACTTTTCAACATTTTCACAAACAACCTTCCCACTGCCTCTCACCCTGGGACCCTCATTCAGTATGCTGATGATTCTACCATAATCTTCACTGCTCAATCACTACCAGAACTACTTTCAAAAACTCAACAGTCCTTTACTGAAGTTGAATCCTGGCTAAGGAATGCCCAACGCTTTCTTAATCCAAAGAAGACAAAACTATTACTCTTTCATCCCCAAAATACCTCCCGTCACTGATCATTTCAACATCCTTGCATATGACAACACTGTCATAGAAATAGTGCAGGAAACCAAACTTCTAGGTGTTATCATTGACAATAAAGTTTCATTTAACCCCCATATACAGCAAAATATAAAAAAAACTCATCAAAAACTGGGATGCTTATATAGAAACAAACATTTCTTTACTGCAGCGACTAAAACTACCCTTGCAAAAACATTTTTACTTCCCTCCCTTCTTTATGGTGCCCCTATCTTAACTAACTTACAAAATTCTACCCTAAGCAAGTTGGAACAGTGCTACAACAAAGTTGCTAAGTTTGCCACAAGCTCTAAATATTACACACACCACTATAAACCACTCCTAGAATTAAACTGGCTTGAACTCCCCAACCAACTTGCCTTTATTCAGCTATCCACCTTACACAACCTTATTTTCAAGCCTACTGCCTGCCCTGCACTAACCAGTCTAGTCACACCTTACACACCAAATCAATCCCTATGATCAGAAGACAAAAGTCTCTTAACTATCTCAAAACCCACAAGAAAACCTGGTCACTCTCTGTATTCATACTATGTCTCTATACTTTGGTATTCACTACCTCTAGCTACCAGCCTACACTAACCCATTTGAAAGCCTCTTTAAAAAATCATCTCAGAAATACACGGCTTTGCTCCTGCATAAAGCCTGCCTAATGCTCAGGTCTTCCTCTTTCTGTCACATTTCAATCCCTCATAGACTGCAAGATTCTAAGGCTCTTCTAACGTCTTCTCTGCTTTTATACCATATCCTTAAGCTACTGCTCAGGCTTTATTGCTTCTATTCTTCTTAACTTTCTCTCACTATCTATCTGCATCACTAACTTTCTGGCTGCTATTTTCCTAACTGAAACTAACATTCTATTTTGCGTGTACTATTACAGTCAATATCACACAATGTACTACCTACATACTACTTTTTTGGACAATGTCTACATCATGTATGTTGAGAGTGACTATTATTGTCTGTAGTGTTTTAACTGTATAGAATTGTCTAGATGCGTAGTAATATATTTCAACATCTTGTAGCAGTTTGTTCTTTCAACTTATTTTTTGTAATTGTTATTGTATTGGATTATACTGTATTTGTATTGTACTGTATGTGGAGCTTTTCTCCCCGGGCCTCTGCTGAAAATGGGTTCTGTAGACCCAGTCAGACCACCTCAGTAAACAATTGTCAAATAAATAAATAAATAGATAATAAATGGATCACGTATTCACATTTGTTTGAAACACCGGGGAAGAAAACAGGTAAATTGATGGCCTGACTGATGTCTGTCTCTGAGGCTACTTTGGGCAGAAAAGAAAGATTAGTACGTGATGTAACTCTATCCTTGTGTTAAACCAAATAAGGGGATTTTGAGGAGTGCTTGGAGTTCAGAAACTCCTCTTGCTGAAGTAATGGTCACTAGAAAGATGGCTTTCCCAAAAAGAAACTTGAGATCAGACTTGGCCGATGACTTAAAAGAGGTCTAAGTTAAACCCTGCAGTAACAGCATAAGATTCAAGGAGAAGGGTCTTTAACTGGAGGTCAAAGCAAAATGTACCTTTATGTAAAGCTTTGCACAGTTTGGATGAAGCAAGAGGGGAAGCATTATCTCCAATATGATAGTTTGAGATGGCTGCTAACTGAACTTTGACAGTGGAAAAACTAGATCTGGACCTAGCTCTAATATCAAAGGTGGATATGGAAGATGAGACAACAGGAAGGGAAAACACTTCTGAAGAAGCCAAAAAGGGGCAATGAGGATAATGTTGATCTTCAACCACGTGCTTTCTACAGAAATCTGGGAATTAGAGGAATGGGGGATAACCATAAAGGAGGCAAAATGGCCAAAATGGCTAGAGCATCTCTCGATGACTCCCCTGGGGAGTGGGGAGGGAACAGAACAAAGAACTTGCTGCACTTGTTGTTGTGAGAAAAGATGAATAGACTGTAGCAAGGCTGACTCTATCAATAGTTGAGAGACCACATATTTGGCATCAGAATGAACCTGCTGAGTGTGTCTGCTAGCACGTTGGATTTCCCAAGGATGTGCATTGCCACAAGAAAGCGGATGGAGAAGATTGCCCACTGCAACAATCTCACTGCTTCTCAACAAAACGGATAGGATTGGTACTACCCCGTTTGCTAATGTACCAAACTACAGATATACTGTCTGTTTGGATAGCAATTGTCCCCAGAGGGAAGAAGTCCTGAAAGGCCTGCAATGCTAGGAGGACTGTCCTTATGTACAGGACATTGATATGCAGATTGGTCTCTTCTGGGACCATGTGCCTTGAACGGGCTGTCTGGTATGTTTTGGACACTATGATCTGTCCTAAGAAACGCCAACCCCCAACCCCAATTGGGAGGCATCTGTGGCTACTGGGGATGAAAACACAAAAGGGAGTCCCTGACAAACTTCTTTGGACTGTGCCCACCAAAGTATGAAATTTTTGCAAACCTGAGTGACTGTTACTGATTAAGACAGAGGATGTTGAAGAATTAACCACTGAACAGTTAGAGTTCATTGAAAACATGCATATAGAATCAAACCATTGGGACCACAGTTACAGCAACCACCACTGACCCTAAAGCTTGAAGGACCAGTCTAGCTGTGGGAGAATGGTGTGAAAAAAATCTGTCTCACCTTAAGTCTTATTGACTGAACTCTGTTTGATGAAAGAAAGACCAACTGACTGGTGGTGTCCAGGTGAATGCCTATAAACTCCAAGACTTGAACAGGTTGTAGATGGGACCTGGCATAATTGACTGTGATTCCTAAAGACTGACATAATTGGAGTAAGTAGTTCCTGGTCTTCTCGAGGAGATGTCTGGTTGGGGCAGTGAGGAGCCAGTTGTCTAGGTAGGGAAACACTCTGAATCTGAGCATCTTCAAATGAGCTGCTACTACTGTGGCACACTTGGTGAACACCCTGGGGACTGTGGTGAGACCATAGGGGCAGGGCTCTGAAATGATAGTGAATGGTCCCCCAGCTGAAAGTGCAGGTATCCTTGAGAGCATCTGTTCATTTTTATGTGCTAGTACACATCCTGGAGATCAACAGAGTACATACAATCATCCTTCCTTAGAAAAAGTTTGAATGGACTGAACTGTACCCATCCAGAGCTTGGGGTTCCTTACAAACTGACTGAGATTGCTGAGGACCAGAGTAGGTCACAGGTCCCCTGTTTTCTTTGATACTAAAAAGAACCTTGAGTAAGTTCCAAATCCTCTCTAGTTCGGTGGGACCTGTTGAATTACTGTTTTTTCAAGCAGCTTTTGAATTTCTAGGGCTGCTAAGCCCTGCTGACTGGATGGAATGTTGAGAAGCCTTTTCTAACTGTTTGATGGGATTTGCAAAAAGAGAATGAAATAACTTCTGGATATACTTTTTCGCACCCAAGTGTCATTTCTGATTGATGCCCAGGATTCTGGGTGCAGTGACAAGTGCCCCATGACGGACTCCAGAGTAGAGCAGTTGGGCAACCCTTCAGGAGTGCTGGAAGGAATCTCAAAACCCTTCGTTTTGAAGACCACCTCTGCTGCGAGGGTGGCATCTTGCAGGTGAATCGCCGCCCTACCACTGGGGTAGTTTCCCTTCGTGAGTCCTGGAAAGGACTTTGTGAATTTTGGAACCACATCTTTTTACCTCTGTGCTAATTCCTGTAAAATGATCTCTGTGGGGGTACAGAAACCTATTCCCACAGTATACAAGGTTTTCCCATCTTGCTCATTACAGCACAGCATTTCTTTCACTGTTGGGCCAAACAAGAAAATACATGAATGGGAGCATTGATGAAAGAAGACTTGAAGGGCTCCGCAAAGTCACATAAGTGCATCAAGACATGTCTCCTGATGGATATGCCCGTACCCACCACCAATGAGGAACCTTCACCTATGTGAGAGATTAACCTCATGGACGCATTGGAGATAGACTGAAGGGTGACCAAATGCGAAAATAGCTGTTTGTGCTCCTCCGCTGACATGGAGCTAGGAAAAAATCAGGAGATTTCTTTAATGAAATATCTCTGCAATCTACTGAAATGTGCCAAATAATTCATCAACCGGACAGCAAAGGTTACTGAGGTGTAAACACACATTCCAAACCTGTCCATCACCACAGACTCTATGTTAGGAGGGTGGACAGAAGAGCTCTGTTCTGCCAGCTCTTTCTTAGTGGCTGCCGCCACAACTATGACATCCCTTACTCCAATGAGGCCTGTCTTTGGGAGTGGCAAGAAATTTATTAGGGCAATGTGGGGAAGGGTTCCATAGTATCAGGTTCCTTCCATGTCCAGCAAGACACCAGACCTATAAAGTCATCAGCTGGGGGTAACCCAAGATGTAGATAGGCTGGACCTGAAGGCTTCCTGGAAAACTTGACTGCTCCTGAGAAAGGGGATCGGAAGACCATCCACCTTTCTGGCTAAGGATCTCTAGAATGTCTCCAAGGGAAATATCTTCCAGTGAAGATCTTGTGGATCCCTCCCCTTCATCGAAGTCAGTGTCGTCAGTTACAAATTCCTGGGGGGAGGAATCTATGTGCCTCCTTCTGCATGACCTCTTCCTGAGGAACTCGTCAGTGGGATGCTTTGGAGAGATATTGGAAGAGAGAGTAAGTTCCTAAAGAGGAACTGCCTGGAAGCTGGAATGGACAGGCTGTCCCTGTGGAATAGAGTGATGAGGCATAGAACTCGGATCCAATGGCAGTAGAAGGGGTAGGATCTGAAGAAATAACAGTAGACTGAACTCTTGGATGAGAGAAAGCCCTCTCCACCACCTGAAAGGCAAAAGGGCTGGCTAAAAATGAAGCTCGCCTCACCACAGCTGATGCTCCAGGTGTTCCCAACCCTCAACTCTGCCCAAGCTCCTGCCAAGAGGGAAGTGTCGGACCCGAGTTATCTAGCACTAAAGTGCTGAGTAGAAACAATGGCTCTGACAAGCCTGAAGTCAAGTTCATCACTCTGATCCAGCTCTGAAGCTTCAGTTTCAAGACTTGCCCTGCTCTAGGGGGATCAGTGCCAAATGAGTCAGGAACGTAGTCTGAGTCGAAGACCTAGCTGTCTTTGGATCAGATGCATCGGCTCTCAGGATTCTCAGATCTGAGGGCTCCAAAATCGTTGGACAGATCTGAGAAGGAGAAACAAGTGGATGAAAAACAGGTTGGACGCTCATGGATCTGATATAAAATAGAGCTGACCAACACCGCCATCTTAATCTGAGTCCTGAGAAACTTCCTGATCATCCTATCCATATCTGCTTTGGATAGGCTCTGGGAGGACAATGTGGAAAGGGTATGTGATATCCTCTGGGAGTCTCCTGTTAGAAAGGAGATCAGAGCCATGGGGAAACAGGCTCTGATGAGAAATGAGAACTCTAGTTTCTGGAAGATTTCAGTGTCACCACTCTCGGATCTAAAGATGTCGGATCTGATCTTTTCACTATCTTAGCTGGTGTATCCGAGGCTGGAGCAAGTTTTGGTGAATAGGCAGAAGAGAGTTTTATGTGCTCTCTGGATTACGAAGAAGATTTTTGTTTCTTGGTGGGGGGTTGAACCCCTGAAATGGAAGCAACAGAGGAAGAAGCAGAATGAGGAAGCAGCCCTTTTAAGATCATCTTATTCCGGTGATCACTCAAGACCCAAGAGTTGAAACCTGCACAAGTTTTACAAGAAGTTTTGAGGTGGGCCACTTCTAAACAGTACACGCATTCCCTGTGGGCAACAGAACTGTGTATATTATGCCCACAGGAAATACGCTTTTTAAAACCTGTAGGTTTTTCAGCCATGTCAACAAACAAGAAAGAGAAACAAAGATTTTGTTTTTTGAAGGTACAGAAATGACAAATACCAGCAATGAACCATCCTGTGAGCGGGTAGGAAGAGAGAGAAGAAAGAAAGGAGAAGAATAAAAACAATGGAAAACAATGGCAAGCAGTACCATAGAAAAAAGGATAAGAAAGAGAAAAACTTTAATGCCTAACTCAAAAACCCTGAAAATTAGAAAGGGAGGAAGGGTAAAAGGTAGAAAAGCAGAAAAATTATAAAGAATTTCTAATTTTACTCACAAATAAGCTAGGGAAAACACCCTATAAGTTCTAGACTGCATGATCCACTTCTGAAGTGAAAAAGTAACAAATAAGATCTGCGGTATTACAGTATTCTGAGGCATTATGGGTAAAGGATGAACTCGAGTCAGATCCATGAGTCTAGATGAATGTATCCGAGCCAGATCCGAAGTTGGATCTGAGACCCATCAGTTGAGGAATGAATGAAAATGACAACATCAAATCATATTTTAAGTACACTTAACAACAAGTTACTTATGGAAGATTCTACTTTGTGTAGACAGTAGCATTTATTGGGTACAGATTTTCATATGTTTTGTAGAAAATCTGCACTAGTGCTGCTTTTCTAGACAACTGACACAGAAAGCCACACCCAGTAAATGCCACTGTTTCTGGACAAAAAAATACTATAGGTTCATAGGTTCATACTAGGCTATCTGCCCTAGGGCATTTATAAGCCTAGCCAGAGTGTGTTTGGCTGTCGCCACCCATTTTAAATGAATTTTGCTATGCCCTTTTTCGAGGTTAGTATACTGTGCCTCTGTCTAACAGTGACACAGAAGTGATACCCGGGGTAAATCTACGATCTCCCATCCACTCATCAAGATTCCTCTTGAAGAGAGTCAATGAGGGACTCTGCCTAACCTTGACTGGGATTTTATTCCAGAGTGAAGAGTGCCTCTGGGTTATGAATCTGTCCCTCCAGCATGTCCTATTTATTTCAATGCTGAGGTTCAAGTCTCTCGAGCGCGTAGTTCAATGAGATTTGGATTTTCTGAGGTGCAGCATGTCCATTAATTCCGGGTTGGACATGGCTTTATACGTCAGGCACAGATCGCCTCTGAGCAGGCGGTATGCCACTGAGTAGAGCTGGAGTTTCTTTAACCGGGCAGCATATGGCATCTGTTTGAGCCCTTTGATCCTCTTGGTGAGGTACTTTTGGGGTTTTTCCAGTTGCTGCAGGTGTCTGGTAAGGTACATCCCAAAAGGGGCATTGTACTCAATTATGGGCCTGATGAGGGATGAGTAAAGAGGCACGATGACCTCCCCTGATCTAGATGTGAGTCCCTTCATGATTAGGTGGGCTATATAAAATGTTTTTCTAACCACTTTGGCCACATGGTTGTCAAATGAGAGATTGCTATCAACTTGGGTCCCCAGGTCCCTAATTACTTCTTCTGTACTTAATGGATTACCACCTATGTGGTAATTTGTGGGCACTTTGTTTTTGCCAAAGGGGATGACTATACACTTTTTGGCATTTAGCTTGAGGCCATGGCTCTGGCACCAGTTGTCTGTTTCTATGAGGCCCTTTTGGAGGATGTCACTCATATGGGGTTTATCATAACCTTTGATGCTGTTTTAACACAACTTTTTATTTTGTATTTCTATACTTCATGGACTAAAGCATTCCTTTAGCGCCTAAACATAAATAATGAAAAATAATATGTAAAGAACATTATGTAATACATCCAGGAAATGTACACAGCAGAGATGGTCAGTTTGCTTAGTCTCCTGTTCTAAGTACAGTTCTTAGAATACACAATTAACTGAATGGATGAAAGGATTATTTTTATTTAAGATGTAAAGGAATATATGCCCAGAGTAAAACCTGTGCTACAATATGCAAAACGCAGATGGACTGTACTTTAAAGGCTCCACTAATCATAAGCAAACAGTATACATAAAAGCTGTAATTCACAAAGGTACTCTAAACATAAGTATAAAGCACCAAAGAAAAAAATAAGATGGCTGTACACACACACACGTGTATATATATATATATATATATATATATATATATATATATATATATATATATATATATATACATACACACAGCTATATCTATTTTATATATATATATATATATATATATATATATATATATATTGGTCGACTGTATATATTCGAAAAGTCACTTCTAATACAGACAGTAGACCCACGGTTACGCAAAAGTGCACTTCAGTGAAAGTGCACTTCAACGAACCAATAAAAAACAGTAAAACATTGTTTTTGAGGGGTCAAGCCCCCCTGCAGCCCCACAGCCACCCTATTTAAATATACCAACTCCGAGATCGCACTACAGTGGGGAAACACGTAAATTCCCTTTACCCACCGTAGTGTTCTTTGGCACCCATGTTCCTTAACGGTTTGTTGAACCGTTCTTCACAGAAAGTGCACTTTTGCTTAAGTGCACTTTTGCAAAACCGAGAATCCACTGTTCGTTTTCGAACAAGTGGATTTTCGGTGTTTTTCAGTAGACCCATATATATATATATATATATATATATATATATATATATATATACACTCACACGTTTATATATCAATATATACACACAGAAATATGCACATATAGAATTGCTACATTTCATCGAAACAAGACAATGCTGATGGTAAGAATGTTGACTACAAAAGGTCAACAATGGAAATGCCGATGCTCAACTACGCATACTTGAGTAAAACCCTCACCACATGCAACCAACAAAAAAAATAACACTGTTTTTTGCAGCGGGGCAAGGCCCCTCCACTCCCCTAATTATATATACTAACTCTGAGCTCACACAATCCTAGGGGAAAGGGAATATTCCCTCCCCTGGGGATTGTTGATCCAGCACAACTGTCAACCTTCTACTGATGTCGACTTTTCGTGGTCAACGTTCTTGACATCGACATTGTGGTGTCGACCTAGTGAAGTAAAATCACACACGCACGCACACACACACACACACACACACACACACACACACACACACACACACACACACACACATCTATGTATACACAAAATGATCATAATGACAACTGTCAACCAGTTAAAAAAAGTATAAGATGCAACAATGGTCCTGATTCCCAAAAGCCGTAACCAAAGATGATATAATGATTTGAATTCTTAAAGCTATTCTGAACATAAATAACGAATACTAATAAAATGATAACAGTATCCCAAATTTATTTATTCATTTATTGACTGATTGCATTTGTTTCATAGGTCCACTGGGCCTAGGTGAACCCATTTTCAGTGGAGGCCTGGGGAGAAAAGCTCCACATACAATTAACAAGCAGATACAACTAATAATACATACCAGAGTTGGCAGATATTATACAGTAACAAGCTGGGTATGCCTTAACAGGTCAGGTGCAAAATACAAATACATACCAGAGCTAACAGGTATTACACAGTAACAAACTTGGACATAATATGAGCAAAAGGTTCAGACTATTTATATGCATGCTACCCAATTGCTACATAACAACAAAAGGTTCTGATTATTTATATACATACTACCCAATTACATTACGTAAGTAATTAGTATTGTTAAAGGATTTTATGCAAGAGAAAGTCAGCACAGAGATTATAGATTGCTAAGGGTATATACACATGTGATGACAGTCTTTAGATATTAACTGTTAAGAGATTTGAGGTACGAGTAGATGAAGTTGTCAAGACAGAATGATGGCTCTGGTGGTTAGTAATGGAGGTGAGAGGCAGACAGAAAACTGAAAGATAGCCTGGAGTGAAGAAACTGTTATGGCAAATGAGGTTTGGTTGCAGAGAGAGTAAGGTGACACACCAGCAAGCCATTCGGAAGTGGGATAAGAAGGTGGAGCAGTGTTTAGTGGACTTATTTTGGCATGAGCATAGCCAAGGGGCTTCTTAAAGAGAGCAGAATAACAGATGGAGGTGACTGAAGTTGGGAGAGTGTTCCAAAGTTTAGACACAGTAAAAGAATAGAGCATTTGACCAGCTGAGAGACTGGGTTTTTCTACTCTGAGCAGTATTTTGTTTTCAGATCTGAGGTCTGTTTGGGTGATACAAAGACAGTAGAAAAGAAAGAGAAGGGCAGGTTAATGGTTTATGTATAATTTTATGTGCAGTAGTTAACTGTAGGTAGGTGAGATAATGTGGTAATTAAAGCCAATTTAGCTGTCATAAAGATGAACAGTGATGTGCTGAGAATTTGGTAACCTTATTGTAATGAGTCAAGTTTGGGTTTCAGAGAGGACTGGATATTGTTGAGGTTAGGGGCTCTATATAATTGGGATGGTAGTAGAAAAGATGAGGCTAGAGCTTTTTTTGCATTAGGGTTGAGAAAATGGTTATGTCTATACAGGGTACCCAGTTTCTGGTGTGTTTTTTTAATGGTGCTGTGGATATGGAGGTTGAATGTTAGGTTTTCATCAATGATGACAGCTAAGAGTTTGGTGCTAGAGACAACTTCTATGATAGTATTGTTCTGCGAGTGGACAGAGAATTCATTCTTGTTAAGGGAGGTAGTTTTTTGGGGGGGTGAATAATAGAAGTTTAGTCTTGTTGGGGTTTAGCCGAAAGAAGAACAAGTCTTGTTGGGGTTTAGAGTGAGATGGTTATTTGACATCCAAGTTTCAGTAGTTGTAAAGGCTTATTGGATTAGTAGTTGTAACTCAGAAGTGGATTTGGCAGTGCAGATGATCGCAGAATCATCTGCATACTGGATCACGGTGCCTTGAGTAAGAGTGTTATGGAAGTTATTAATGAATATGCGAAATAGAAGGGGGCCCAATATGGATCCTTGGGGTACTCCTGTGGTTATTTTGAGGAAAGGTGAGTAGGAATGTTGCTATTTAGTGGATTGTTGTCTACCAGTGAGATAGTTTGAGAACCAGTTCAGGGTTGGGGGTGAGGTACCTAAATTAGAGAGTTTGGTGAGCAGAAGGGGATGGGATACAGTATCAAAGGCTTCTGAGAGGTCGAGGAAGAGTGAAGAGACAGTGAAGCCGGCATCACGAGCCCTATTTACTGTGTCCATAAAAGAGATGAGAACTGTATTAGTACTGTGGCTTGGCCTAAAACCATGTTGGGTAGAGAAAAGAAGATGGTTATTAATTAAATGGTTAAAAAGCTGGGTGTGGACATATTTTTCCAATAGTTTGGAGATGGGGGAGAGAATAGTGATGGGTTGGAAGATGGAGATGTCAGAGTTATTGCCGCCTTTATGGAGTGGGAGAACATATGCTTTTTCCCAGACATGTGGTATAAGGGATTCCTAAAGTGATTTATTGAGGAGTATACTGATGGGAAAAGCAATGGAGCTTGCAGATAGTTGTAAGAATTCAGCAGGTAAATTGTCTGGAGCATTAGTCCAACTTTTGAGTTTCTGAAGGAGTTTTTTTAATGTGGAAGTGGGAATGGGTGAGAAAGGAGGGCATGGAATGTGATGATGGTTGGTTTGGTGAGTTGGGGCTAGTAGGTAGAAAGGAGGTGGGAAGCTTCTCTATGGTGTTGATGAAGTATGAGTTAGACAGGCTATCTCAGAGGGTGTTTTATCAGGGTGTGGGCATGGGCTGTTGTTTGAGCCTGACTGAAGTAGTGAATTGATTGCTCCCCAGAATTTCTTTGGTTTTAGTTTATGCTGGTCCTGCAGATTATGGAAGTGTTCTTTTTTATCTTTAATGACTACTCATTTTGTCTGATTTCATAGGTGTCTGCACAGAGTGAGGTTAGAAGGATTTCTGTATTTTTGCCAGGCTTTCCAACCTTTGTCTCTAGCGGACATTATTTGCTTTGTGGGTTTGGTGAATCAGCTGTCATGATTAGTCCTGACTCTTTTTAGTCAAAGTGGGGCTAAACTATTTAGGATCATAAAGAAAGTTGAACTGAAGAATTCAACTGCATCATCCAGAGGGAGAGATTTTAATGCTGTCCAATTAATACTTTGCAAAATTTCATTAAAAGTGTCAGGTGAGACGTGAGATAAGTCTCTAAGTTTGTTTAAGTTGGTGACTGCTTACTGCTGAGGTGGTTTTACATATTATTACAGCTAGTAAGTGGTCGCTAATACTATCTGATAGTGTGCCAGAGGTGGAGATTTTATTAGGGTTGGACACTAGAATCCAATCTAGGATGGATCTTTTGTCGTTTTTGTTGCCGGGTCTTGCTATGTCAGTGATCAGCTGGGTAAAGTTATATACGTTAATGTTGGTGGGGGGGGGGGTCCTGGTTAGTGATATCTAGACAAATAATGTTGGCATCCCCTAAGATAACAGTTTCGTTATTAATATTGTTGCATGCCCAGGCAAGAATATCTTCAAGTATAGGAATGTTGTTACGTGGGGTAATGTATAAGATCATGCTGCAGAGGCTTTTGCACTTGTGTAGTTTTAAGAAGGCTACCAGCAGCTCACATGTGGGAATTGTGGAATGGGTTTAGTATATGGGGCTACAGTGAAGGCATTTGTTATGTCAAGGTAACATCTCTGCCTTTTCTATGTGGTCTGTCAGTTGTAAGACAAGTATAGTTAGGGGATAGGAATTCTGCATCTTTGATATATGGTTTAAGCCAAGTCTCGGTAATGGCAGGAAAGTTTGGTTGATTTTGGTTTATCCATGTGTGAAGGTTTGGGATTTTGTTTCTTATGCTTTGTAGATTGATGGTAGTGAAATTAAGGGATTTTATGGAGTTGGGTTGGTTGTAGGAGGTAGAGAATGGACCTGAGTTTGGATGTATGTCTCCACATATTAATAGGTTGCAATGGGTGGGTAGATTTACTGGTCGCAGTGTTTTTTGGTTTTGTGGTGGCAGTTTAGAAAAGAGTTGGTTAATTGGATGTGTAGAAGGGGAAAGACTTTTAGTTTAGTTTATACAATTAAATATATCCAAACCACTCAAGCAATAAGCATATAATAGTAATAAATGAAAAAAGAGACTCAAGGTACTGTAAGCAACAGCCATACAACTTCAAGGAGTGTGACATTATTTGCTTATATGGTGTAAACATAGAAGCTAAAGATGAGGACACCATCCAGTTTTATAGGTAGATGAAGGACCTTCTGCAAATAACACCAAAAATGATATTACATTCATCCTAGGTGATTGGAATGGTAAAGCTGGTAATCAAAATATGACTGGAATGACAGGCAAGACTGGCCTTGGAGTACAAAATTAAGTGGGACACAGTACAGTACAGTTCTAGCAATATAAATTACTGTTCATAGCAAATATTTTTTAACAGCTTAAAAGACATCTTTGTACATGGATAAACTCAACTTACAAATATTAAAAAATTATAGCACCAAAGTTTAAAAATCTTATCAGATGGATATAAAGTAGAGCACCACCCTCCCAAACAGCATGTTGAGGATTAAAAAAAAGAAAAAAAAATCTGAACTTAAAACACTGACTCTGTAGTTGTACAGCAAACAAGTTTATATAAAGCTTCTTGCTACATTTCTATGACTTGTGAATGACTTACAGTGCTGACTTACAGAACGTTTGGCTGCATCGTACTGAATGGATCAATAGCACAGTGCGGCTACAAAAATAAACCAATACCACAGCTGTCTGTGCTATGGATACATTTTCTAGGAGCAATGAACAAGTGGGCCATTAGATGGATTGACAGCACACTGTAGCATGAAGAACCGACAGTACCAAAGCTGAATGTGCTACTGGTCCATTTCTCTAGCTCTGTTGTCCTACTGGTCTACTGAGCACACCAATAGCACACTGCAACTTTGAAAAAGGAAATGGCGATAAGGAAACAAAAAGTGAGATAAGGAAAAAAAAATTGATCTGATAAAAAAAAAAAAAATACCAAACAGTCTGCACCAAACTGAAATAAGACTGCAGCTGGCACTGGAGAGTTGACAGTTCAATAAAGATTGAGAAATGAATAGATAATGAAATTCCCAAGAAATGAAATACACATTTCTGACCAAAACAGACATCAATACACTTGCAAATATTTCGTAAAACTTTTAAAAGTTAGTAGTATAATTATGATAATAATGTCTTATAAAAAAATGCAAAAATTAACAGGAGATAACTGAGGGAAAAAAAATCATCAGTCCATAAGACATACAGAAAAGTACAAAGGAAACAAAATGGAGTGGGGGGAGACATCCATTACCCATTTTTCCCATTTTTGTATATGTGGTTGGGGTGCCACTTCAACAGTGACAATTATCTTACGCCAAGGTTCCCACCACTGGGTGGTTAGCCCTACTGTGGCTGTTCTTCCATACCACACACACTCACACCTATGGCCAACTTAAGAGTGTCCTACCCACACATGTCTTATACTGAAGAATAATAAGGTATGTGTACTGGGAAAGTGAATGAAATGATTTAAAAAAACTTGTGAATATTGTACATAATATATAAAAAATAAACTCCCACACTTTATGATAAGTGCCACTGGATACTTTAATTCCACTTAAGCTACCACTAACTCAGGCAGATATGGCTTCAGGTTTAACATCTCATCTTGAGAATGGCACACTAAGGAGTGTACCACTCCCTAATACTGTACTGCAGTATCAGTATTGGGAAATAAATCCTACTGCCAGGTGCAGAAATAGAACCCATAGTCCTCTGATATTCCAGCACAAAAAAAAGGTGCTATCTCTTGAAATACTGATCTACAACATTGAAAAGCAAGGACTGAATGGATCTGTATGTGCATGTGTATGATCTGACTGACTTCTCTCCAAAGGAAGAAAGGCTTTACAATACACCATGTCCACTGCACATCTATGAATGCAAGCATCTGGGAAGGATCCATTTGGGACTCTGCATGATCTGCCATGATTCCAGAAGACTGGAAAAAACTCAGAAGAGACTCTCTTGCAAGGATTAGACTTTCCCCAAGTAAGAGTAACTACAAATCAGGCATCTATGTAAAAACACCTTCAACCCTTGCATTCTCTGGTTCACTGCAACTGCAAACATGTATTTGAGTATTGGGGGGGGGGGGGTGTTGAGCTTAGCCCAAAGGGAAGATTTTCCCAAAATGATTTTCGAATCTGTTTAATCTTGATTGAATTGGTCTTGAAAAATAATCTCATACACTTCGAGGGCACAATTTTCGACCAATAAAAGGTGTAGCAATGGGTGCCAGGTGTGCGCCTACATTCGCCAGTATTATTTTGTCTATTTGGGAACAAAACTACATTTTTAATTCCAGATATGCGGGAGGCTGGAATTTGTATAGACACTATTTGGTTGATATATGTTTGTTTTGGACAGACACCAAAGAGAATTTTATTGAATTTTTTGATTATATTTCCAGCACCAGTAATTTTTGGGGATTCACTTATGATATTAGACATGATAGTATGAATTATTTAGACCTTACAGTTCATAAATATAAGGAAAGATTTAAGTCCACTGTGTTCAGAAAGGAGACCTTCTCCAATTCATATTTGTATTTTACAAGTGCACACCCTTACTACCAAAAAAGAGTGATAGTCAAAGGTGAGTCAGTGAGGGGAAGAAGAATGTCCTCTAAGGACGAAGATTTTTTGATTGCGTGTAGCTTCTTAGAGAAGTTGTTTAATGAGATCGGGTATCCTGATAACCTGTTACATGAAGTTAAGGAAGAGGTTATTTGAGGCAGACAGAATAGGTTTGTGCCATTATTAGGAAAGGATGGTATACTTACAGCAGAATCTAACAACCCCCTTCAGGAAAAAGGGTCATATGAACATGCCTTTGTGACATGTTTTAATGCTGATTCCAGAGTTATTAGAAATATAATGGAAAAAGAGTGGGCTAAATTTGCCAGTATATCAGATCTCAATATTTTCGGGCAGCCCTTTAAATGTACTTTTAGAAAAGGCTCTTAACATTAAGAATTTAATAGAGAAGAAGGGCGACCTAGTTACCTTAAGTAGTCAAGCTAAGAGGGGCACTTTTAAGTGTGGATTTTGTTACCAGTGCCCATATGTATTAAATGGTGAGAATATTCATATATTTAGAAGAAATAGGAATGTTACATGTGAGGGGTATGCCACTTGTAATACTAGTGGGGTGGTTTATATAGCATTATGTGAAGTCTGTAATGCATTCTATGTTGGCAAAACTGAAAGAAAATTCCGTAAGAGGATTTATGAACATTATTATTATTAGAAATAATAATTCCAGTAATGCTTTGTACATAGTATGACATGTTTGTCAGCTAGTTTTTTATTTTTGGTATTAGAAACTGTACCTGTAGACAAAAGAGGGGGGCCGTGGGAATTAAAAATAGAATATAGGGAAATGTATTAGCAAATTATTCCCTGGTATGAATGATACAATTTCCATAACCCCTGTGTTGAAACTTAGCGCTGCTAGGCTTTGACATATATATTTTATGGCCACTAGATGGAGTTCTTTACTAGTTAATATAGTGTATGGTATGGTATATAGAACTGCGGTGGTGGTGCTGCGGTAGCATTGTCGCCTCACAGTAAGACATTGTCCTGTTCGATTCTCAGCTAGAGCGTCTTCTGTGTGGAGACATGCGTGAATGGGTGTACCTTCGTTGAAGGTTGTGTGTCAGGGCTGGCAACTCGGCACGTAAAAATCTACTTCTAATCATTAGCGGCCCGGAGTTCTGCTGTGGCGACCCCTTACCGGGAAAAGCCAAAAGACACAACAACATAGTATATGGTATATGTAGTATTTTGATAATAAAAAAAGTTTTATACATTAGTTTTACATACATATACATTTTTATTGAAACATATATATTTATTCTTTTATACTTAAGCTATTATTTTTTATATATTGTGGAGTCAATAATTTTTCAGCTTTTAGTAGTCATGTCATATCTAACTGATTGATTTTAATTTTATTATTACTTTAATGTTGCAACTGATGGTTGTATAAATACTTGGGGTTCTGGGATGTTGGGATACATCTGATTAAGTCTTTTTCAAGGATGAAAACACAGTGACTTGTTGGGCATTAATGTGATTTTGTCTGTGAATTTCATGTGATTTTGTGTGAAAGTGATTAATAAACTACTTTTATCTTCCTTGCTGAGTGCTGGTTGTCCTTTCTGAGTTCCCGTTCACATTTCATTTAAATATCTGGAGCTGGTAATGGCTAGATTCCTCCTGAAAGCATAGAAACCTCCTGGATTTCTTGCTGATTTTTAAAAAAATGTGGAAGTCCTGAATGGCCAAAAGGTACATCCAGTCCTCTTATAACAGACAGGGAAGGGTTTACTGCTCTGTGACCATAAGAGACTTTTTGGGACTACACTGACTGAGGCCATACAGATCAAATATGCTCTTGATTTCCTCAGTCTTCCTTTGAATTAAAAGAATCCAGAGTAAAAATAGATCCTTTCTAATAAGACAGGATCTTTAGGATGGATCATTCACATACGAGGTTTAGCACCTCTCTTATTGCATCTCTTTTTAAGGGGGTGAAATGTCTGGTAAGGGGGAACAGAGTGGTACTGGAGAGATGAATGAGATGGGATCACACAGCCCCTTGAAACTGCTGTTTTGATCCACTTGTCCAATGATGACTAGTAGTGGGGTATGTACATTGACAAATGACACCTAATTTCCTCCTGTTCATGACAGTCTGGCAAAGCCTCAGGAAACTGACTGCTACCTTCCCCCAGAAGGAGCACAGTGTGATCCTCTGTTCTGCTGATTCTTACTGTCTCTGGGCTGGTGACTGTTCTGGAAGTTACAACAACCACAATGACTTCTCTCAGATATTTTACTCTCTCTGTCAATGGTCTTGCTTAATGAAACATGCCTGATGTAGGGTCTTCTGCATTCTCAAGAACTGGAGCTGAGAAATTTTGAGTTTCACACTAATGACCATGAAAGTCTTGTGGTCCTTTTTCTAATTTTCCCAGTTCAGTCTCAACTGCTGAGCCAAAAGTCTGATGATCCATCTAAAGGAGAAATGATAAAAATTACCTTGGTATCCTAAGCAAAATATCTTAAGATAGAGCCAGGCATAGCACAGAAAGGCTATGCCAGTGCCTGGTGCTCTAGCTACACAATCCACAGAATTATCATACTGACTCAGGATGAGGTTTGCAATAGTTGACATGGTTGCCATCTGAGACTGCAACTTGAATTTTAAGTCTCGGTCACTCTAGTATGGTACTGTAGAAGGATGAAATCCTGACTTTGGCCTAGGTGACTGGATTTTGATTAACTGTTCAGCAGTCCTATAGTGCTGGGAGGAACAAGGATGGGTGCCTATCATAATGGAACAGACCACATTAGGCATCCCTCCAGTGGCCCTATAAGTCCCAAGGCAAAGCATACACTCAAGATTGGCCCCTGGACTGATCCCAACTGGCTGCAGTCAAAATACACTATATCTAATGCTGGTAGCAAAAGGATTGGCCTCATGTGCTGACACAAATGATCCTGAGTGGCCAAGGTTAAAATCCGGCTAATGCTGGGACCAAAAGGATTGGCCCTGGGTATAGTCCTTAAGACCAAGGCACTGTTCAGCTTCTGAGACCAATTGCTAATGCACTAATCCTGAAGGCTGGAAGTCTAACTTTAGCAAAAATCAGGAAAAGTCCTGACAGATTCAGGGTTGCCAGCTTGGACTGTGTTATCACGGGAAGTGGAGAAACCATGCGGTCAGGTGAAGTGGCTGAAGATTGGGCAGTTGTTCTGACGGGTGAGAGATGAGATCCAGAATGGGATCCAGTATCCAGGAAGGATACTTCAGATGAGAACTTAAGACGAGGAAACACACCTAACGAGGCCAGAAAGGGGCAATGAGAATCATGGAATTCTTCATTCTGTGGGCTTTTTTAAGCACTTTGCAGATCAACAGAAGAGGAGGGTATGCATAGAGAAACCCAGACGCCAATCGTGTTCACGTGCATCCCTCAGGGAATCAGGGCAAAGTACCTGCTGCACTTGTTGTTCACTGGAGATGCAAAAAGATTGCAGCAAGTTTGGTCCCAATGGCAGAAAATCTGAGATGCCAGTGATGAATTGAGGGACCATTTGTGCGGAGTCAAGATAGACCTGCTGAGCTTCTCTGCCAAGACGTTGGACTCCCTGGGTATTTGTGTTGCAAGTAGAAAGCAACTGGAAGAGATCACCCATTCCCACACTCTCATGGCCTTTATGCACAATGGGTATGATTGTGTTCCCTCTTGCTTGTTGATATACCAGACTGCTGACAGGTTGTCTGAATCAATCACCACCGTTCCCAGAGGAAGTCAATCATGAAAAGCTTGCAATGTGAGGAGGATTGCCCTCATCTGTAGAACATTTATGTGCAATTTGGTCTCTGTGGGGGACCACGTGCCTTGGACAGTTTTGTCCGAAAAAGCCCCCCCCCCACAAGGAAGCATCCATGGTTACTGTGGCCATGGGCATGGGAAGAGAAAATGGTCTGTCTCAATTTAGAGCCTCCAAATGAAGCCACCACTGAAGATGCCATCTGCAAATGGGAGTCAAGGGAATAGGCATAGAAATGGATGAGACAGAATGACCAGCTGCACCACTAGCATCCACTGAAGCACCTGCATGTAGTATCTTGCCAGTGGAATGAGGAGAATTGCCACAGACATGCACCCCAGTGTTCTCAGAATGAAGTGTGCCTGAGAAGATGGAACCTCCAAGATGGCCTTGACTTGCTGTCTGATCAAATCTACTGTGTGGGGAGGCAATGCTGCAGTCTCTGTTACTGTGTTGAGATGGGTCCCAATGAATTCTAGGCTTTGCACAAGAAACAGCTTCAAGTGTGCCAATCTGATGATAATCCCTAGCATTTCAAAGGTTTGCAAGAGATACTGCATGACAGATACCAACCGACGCCTCTTCAGAGCAGTGAGGAGCTGATCGTCCAGGTATGGAAAGACCTGAAATCTCTAAAGCCTCACAAGAGCCATTATGACCGTTAAGATATGGTAAACACCCTGGCGGCCGTGGTGAGTCCAAACGGTATGGCTGTTAACTGGAGATGATCCGGAAGCACGGGTGACTCCTGGAGCACTTGTCTATCTTGATATGATAGTAGGCATCCTGGAGGTCTAGGAAGCACATCCATTCATCCTTCTGCAACAGTGGCAGGATGGACTGAACAGTGACCATCTGGAACTTCGACTTCTTGACAGATAAGTTCAGTTTGCTGAGGTCCAGGATCAGACATAGGTCCCCTGTCTTTTCTTGGCAGTAAAAAGAAGCAAGAATAGGTTTTGGATACTCTTTGTCCTGTTGGGACCTCCTGGATGATTATTTTCTAGAAGTGCCAAATCTTCTCTCTGGGCCAGTTCTCTCTGACTGAGTGGCACGTCAGGAAGAACCTTCTTGGGATTTCGAAGAGGTTGGAAAAAGGGAATGTAATAACCCCTGGATATAATCTTGAGCACCCACTGATTATTTGTTATAGACACCCAGGAATTGGGTGCAATAAAAACGACCCCGACTGCCTCCAGGACAAGACAATCAGGCAACACCTCAGGAGTGCTGAAAAGGCTTCTCAGAGAAGGATTCCCTGGAGCCCTGATTCTGAGGACCCCCTCGGCCTCTAGGGTGGCATCTGCCATTGAATCCCCTTCACCTGCCTCTGGAAGAAGAATCTTCTGGAGCATCTTGGAAGGAATCTTGTGAAATGTGGAACCAGAGCTTCTTACTTCCCAAATGGCTTTTGGAAAAACGACCTTTGGGGGGGGTAGAAAACTTAATCCCTACTGTCAACAGTATCTTGGCCTCCTGCTCACTGTGGGTTAAGGTTTCTTTGACTGATGGTCCAGACAGCGAAGAAACATCAAAGGAGGCATTAGTAAAATATGCCTTGAAGGGTTCCATGAACCCACATAACCACATTCGCGCATGATGCCTCAAGGCAATGCCAGCACTAGCCACTTGAGTGGTACTCTCCATTGCACTGGAGATCAATTTTTTCGAGGAATTTTCAATAAACAAAAGAGTGGTGAGCTTGGAATTCTTCTTCTTTAGGTCCTCCACTGGCATCAGTTATGAAAGGGATTTGGTCAGCTCAGAAACCAGATGCAGCTCGTCCCTCTAAATACAGATGACAAGTAGGTGGGGTAATTCATTTAGATACTTTATTACATAGAAACATCAGTATGGATAGCAGCACCATAGAATATAAACAAACAGATTAAAAGACAGCCCTTACATACATAAAGCTTACATCTCAACAGTTTACTACACAATGGCAGTCAGACTAACACACGCTCAGAATTTATACACTTGTGCAAGCCCTTAAATAGCTTCTTAAAGAGATACACACACACACACACACTGAGGTGGGTAGAATGTGTCAAGCAATTTAGGGATCTCAGACCAAACTTGGCTGAGGAGTAAACCCGCTTACCATTTCTGTCACTCACCCAAGACTCTCGGTTCAGGGGATGGTCACTGGAGCTCTATTTAGCCAGCTCCTTTTTAGTGGTTGCAGCAACCATGATACCATTGACTGGCACTCCCTTGCTCCAGTGTGCTCTGTCTATGGCGGGGGGTGGGGGGGTTCACAAACTTATTAGACTTCTTAGGAACCAGTTCCACAGTGTCATATTCCTTCCACGCCCTGCGTACGATGAGGTCAATGAGATTCCTCTGAGGATGGGGGCTGTGGGGACCATTCACCTTTTTGCTTCAACAGATGCAGAATGTCCCCAAAGGAGATGTCATCTAGCAGACATCTAGGGGACCCATTCCCTTCATCCAAAATCTGAGTCCTCTATGAGGGATTCCATGGGGGAGTCCAAGTGCCTCCTCTTGCACTGTCTCTTCTGAGGTGGCTCTTCTGTAAGGGGCTCAGGACAGGACTCGGAAAAGAAGGGAACCCCCTGGAGTTTTTGATGTCTGTAAGCTATTTTGGGAGGGCTGACCCAGGACAGGATGAATGGGCCAGGACACCTGATAGTGATGGGTTGAGATGTTCCTGGTAGAGGGGAAGATGCTGCTCCAGACCTGGAGAAGGTCTGCTCTACCACCCAAAAAGCTGAAGGACTTCAGAAAACCCTGTCCTCAGTATCCGAAACCACAAGGGAAGGGAGAGCTGAGCCCTCAAGACAGTAACGGCCCCAAACTGTCAAAGGCCAATGCCCCCAAAGGAAGGGACCGAGCCGAAAAGCCCAGACTAGAACCTCTTCTTAGGGACCCAGCAGCAACCTCTCAGAGCCGAGACCTGCTCTGATTCAATTCCACAGAGATACAGCTGGTCAGGGACTCCGGAGGAACTGTGAAAACTGACACTCCCACATTCGCCAATGCCTACCTAGGGAAAACAGGGAGCTGGGATTCCAAAACCACAGGTATTGGAAGAGGAGAAGGCATTTTAGGAGCTGGAGATCTCCCTGAGCCTGAACAGGCTGGGGACACTAAAAGAGCCATCTCTATTTGGACCCTAAGGAAACTCATCATCCTGTCCATATCAGAAAGTAAGGGATTCCTGGAGGATCTGGAAGAGGCCAAAGAATGGATGGATTTAGATGAAGAAGCCAGTTTGGATACTACCACTACCCTACATTGCTCCCAATCCACAGAACAACTTCTATGATGGGCAGCTGAAAGCTTCAGATCCTGAGAAGATCCTGCTGGGAAGCCCTGAATAACTAAGCCTGGATCGGACAAACATGTTGGATCTGACCCTGGTACACTAGCTTACCTCAGATCTGGTGGAGCTGTAGTATCTGAGGTAATGGAGGTAGACCTTGGCATTTAAAGATGGATTCTAAGCCTTTGGATCCAAAATGGTCAAGGACAGTTTCAGATCTGAAGAACTGTGATCCGAGTGTCTGGGCCATTTTTGCGGTGCTGGAAGAGAAGCCCTCGGGAAGCAGAGGAGACTTTCCTCTTAGAATCCTTATGGCCACTTGAAGAGGGAGAGCTGGAAACAAAAGGGCCCCCTTGCACCATGCCCTTGAGGAACAATTTTTTTCCAGTGATCCGCCAATGTCTGAGGGTTGAATGCTATACAAATGGAGCATTCAGCCATGAGGTGGCCGAATCCCAGACAATAAACACTTCTTGTGGGCATTGAATTTAGGCCTTGTACACTCACAAGAAGAGCAGCTTTTAAACCCAGTAGGCTTGGTTCTCTCAGACACAGTCCTACCCACACAAAACATACACAGAAGCGTGCGCGCGCGCACACACACACACACACACACACACACACACACACACACACACACACACACAAAACAGAAAATCAAACCCTGTGCTATGTGAACACCTTAACTACTATGCCAAGCTTTCACACTTCACAAAAGAAACTGAGAACCACGAAATGGAAAAAGCCAGCAAAAAAAAAAAAACAAAAACAAAAAAACAAATAGCCCTATAAACTACACTAAAGGGAAGGGAACTGTTGATAAAAGAAAGGAAATAACAGATAAAGGTGTCAAGCACCAAATGGAAAAGGGGAAAAAAGCACAAGGCTAATGCTGTTGAATGCTAAACAGGGAGAGGAGGAAGAAAAAGAATTTCAAAGGTAAATTTCTCTGTAGAAAGCTGCAAGCCAGGAATCACATCCGTTGTGAAATGTAGTAAATGAGATATTATGGTTAGGAGGTAGAAAGGGATTATGAAAGATGGGAGGAGTTTGAGCCTTGAATCTAGTTTGTAAATTGTCAGATCAGGTTAGACATTGGATCCAAGACCCAGCTGTGATGAATTATGAAATGGATAACATCAAATCCAAGTCCCATAATCAAAGGTTGTCCCAAGTGCCAGAAGCATCAATATCAAAGCTGCTGATACTGGCTGCAAGCTACATATCAAAGATGCCTAGTACAAGCCTGGGATCATAGCCTGCACTAAAACTCTGTTGATGTCTCTGCTGGAATTTCACTGGGACAGAAGCCTGGATGAGGACCAGTGAGGAGCATCAACTGAATCAACTGAAACTGGTAGCCTGGATATCCTGGAAGAAGGAGGAACAGAAGGACAGCTTTCTCTCGTTTTGACTTCTGAGAACTAAGACCTTGGGAGGGTTTGCTAATTTTTTCACCTCTATCTTTGCCAACTCTTTCAGCTTTCTCTAACTTGTGTTTTCTCTTATGTTCTTTCTCCACTTCTTCCTCCCTAGCTTTAGGTCTTTCAACTACTGCCTCAGTCTGGTAGCACAGATGGGATTGACACAACTGGGACTGTTAAGAGGGAGCTCAATACTGAAGGCTCATCAGGAGTGGGGCACAGCTTTCCTTGTACCTAGAAAATAAAAATGTATTATTTTCCCTAATACAAAAAGGTGTAGAGACTTTATACATTTTACACCCCTAATCAAAATGTTCTTCTCGCAAAGTAAAAACACACAAAGACTGTCTGCTCTGAGGTATGATCTCAACAAGAACTGGACATGTCTGGGATTTTTGAGAAATATTAAGCCAAAGGTCTAATTTGTCTCTTACAGCCCATTAACAGCTACACTAGATTTCAGAGAGTGGACAGCAGAAAAGTAGCACTGAGCCCTAAACATGCATGCCTGCATGTACATGCACACATGTATACACACATGCACACACACATGCACACATATATATATATATATACACACACACACACACACACACACACACACACACACACACATTTCCCCAGAAAAAAAGCAGACTTATGGTCAGTTGGTTTCACAAAAAACCTGCCTGCCCACCTCTCTGCCCCCCCCAAAATTAAAACCTACTTTGTCTATATACATCTCATCTGATGGTGAAGAAAGACAGCAATGGCCACAATAATGTATTTCAACTTGCTGATCACCAGCACATACACTACCCCCTTCTTCCCATTTCACATATCAAAAATTATTCAGAAGTATTAGCGTAACTGCCCTATGCTTTCACACATAGCTTGCTTCCACCCAAAAGATAGAGCAGTTATATAACATATAACAGTAAATGTACAAAAAGCCCAAGAGGGAGTCTTGATAGTAATTTTTGGGGAGATCATCTGAATCTTTAGAATGGGCTTGATATCAGTGGAAAGGAGTACAAGATCATTCCCAACCATGGGAATAAGAAGGCATCTGCTTTTTATGCCTGTTTGAATGGAATATTGGAGCAGATTTTTTTTAAATATATGTTGTAAATGGAAGCAAACAGATTTATTTAAGGAGCTCCCCACAACTGGATCACTTGCTGGAAGACCACTGGGTTCAGTTTCCATTCATGAAGGTCTATCTTGGTTATGCTTGATGTATCTGCACTAAAAGTTTTGCTCTGACAGGATACAGATAGCCTGAAGGAAAAGATTTGCTGTGTTGCTACATGCCGGGCCACCCACAGCTAGTCTGCAAAGGGGCTATGTTCTTGTCCTCCATTTGTTTATTTACCACATCATTGTGATATTATCAGTGACTACTAGCAGAGATCCTGGAGTCCAAAGATGGTTTATAGATTTGGAGCATATATTACTGACGTCATTTCACTGACACAGATCATGAACTTTCAGCCCCTTGGAGACAAGTGGTTACAGACAAGGAGGAGCTAGGAAGGATTAGGGGAAATCTGGGTTGAGAGATAACTGGTCCATCTACCAATGTAACTCTTTGCTAACAACCCCCAACACTGGAATCTGAAAAGAAGGTGGGTGCTAGTGTTGACTCCAGACAGATTTGGGGATCAAATTAAATTTGGTTAGAGGATTCAATCCTAAAATACTTCCGGACATCGATCACTGAGTAGTTGGTAAAAATCAGAAACTGTTCCTTGTAAAGATCTACTTTGTCCAGAGGCAGCCTCTTTAACCATGACCTGTGTGACAAATAGTTTAAAATGAATGGATCAGTTTTGTGCCTAGCTTCCATCTTCAAAATATGGAACAAAGAGGTAAAATGTAAAACACATACTAACAACTTCAACTGGAAATTTCACAGCATTCCTTGGGTGAATTAATATGATTCAGTATTGCTTGTCATTAATTTCTGTTAAAAAAATTCTTAACAATGGATGGGTGACAAACCCTTTCCATGTGGAACAGCTGTGTGGAATATGAAATCTTTAAAAGAAAACTCCTCCTTAGAATTCAAAAAACGTGTTTTCACCACATCTTTGTTTTCTGAGATATTTCAATGCTTTAAAATCAATCCAAGTGCTTCTTGTACAATGTTAATTTGTTTCCCACAAAACAGCAGATGATGGGGCCTACCTTAGTAACATGATCTTGTTTTCTTGCTTTTATTCTGTCTTCCCATAATATATTTCAAGTCATTTATATATGAGTCATGTTAGACAAACGGAAGTGGTGTTTTCTCATGCCATTAAGATAGAATGGCAAGACTGTGAAGCCCTGTCATCTAACACACCTTCTGTAACAGAGCTACTGCTATGTTTCCCTGACTGAGCCGTATTTATGTGTCTGTCAGAGTTTGTTCTATGTTATAAATAGCTGTTAGCTATTTCAAGCAAAAGAAAGTAGGTAAACAGAAGGCTTTTGTAAAGGGATTCTTTTGTAGCTCTAAAATAAATGACAGACCTTCCTCCACACTCTTATGCTGAAGTGGGAAAACTCTTGCTGGAGTAAATTATCCTTGCTGTATCATGTAAAGATAACAAGCAGCACCTGACAGGACTCTAAAATAAGTCTGTCTGCTACTTTCCAATGCCTCCAGTGGGAATATTTTCTCTCTCTCATGAATGATGCAGAACTAAATGTGCTTTACTAGTTTCTTAATTATTTCTGTCATGGAAGAAAGGGCTTCCATTTCGTATTTATTTATACTTTTGTAATCAGGAAAGTGCTTTGGTCTCAGGACCCTTTTCAGCCATGACTTGGGCTACATTGGCAAAGATAATAACAAGTAATAAATGCACTGAATAATAGAAAGAAAAAATATTAACATAAAAACAGTGACAAAGATTGAAGGTGCAAAACATAGCCAATGTGTGACAATGAATAAATAAAACATTAAACAAAATTTACTAGAATGTATACATTAATAATTCTTAAATGTCCTAAGTTAAGATTATTATAAATAAAGAAATGTATGCACCCATACTGCAAAAGTCACAGTGTTGTAAGATGTTATGGTCTCTAAAAGACTAGGAATCATCAAGTGAATATTTTATGGCTTCACAAAAGAAAATGGCAAGGGATAATTATATCTACATCACTTTTGTTGTTCTAAGCTAGTATGGAAACATACTAAACCTACAAATTTAGGAATGGAACAACCACTGCAATTCAGCCTAATTACTACGGTGAAAATATTTGGGTCATGTAGAAAGTAGGAAAAAGGAAGCTGATTAAGATGATCACAACTAAATAATACACGCACACACATGCCCCATCTGTCTGTGTATATATGTTTGTGCATCTGTACATGAGTGTGTCATGTACACACACACACACACACACACACACACACACACACACACACACACACACACACACACACACAGACATACACATGCATATGTCAGTGCATCTGTGACTACTTACAAAAAATATTGAATTTCACTCTGTAGATGTATTCACACTGTACTGCATCCCACATATAGTATTATACATGCTACATACATTTTTATACACACACAGATACATGTGTGTGTGTGTGCACGTGCATGTGTGTGTATGTATATATATATATATATATATATATATATATATATATATATATGTGTGTCTATATCATTTTATCGAATTGCTATTCAGCAAATAGCAATTCATTAAATCCCTATTTAGCGAATGGCATTTCAGTGAATAAAGAAATCTTTTGTGGGGTAAGGAAGCACTTGACCAACACCACAACTTTGCCCTTTCCCCCACTGTAGTGTGATATCGGAGTTGGTATAGTTAAGAGGTGTGTGGTGCAAAGCCCCCCCTAATTGGGTGAGTTTGATTTTTTTGCATTTGCTGTTCTGGTCTGCCTTTGGTGAAGAAAGATTTCGTCATTCACTGAAATGCTGTCAGGAAGCGGTTGCAGTAGAATATGATCACAAAAAGGTATGTGCCTTTTTCCCTACTGCAGTATATTTAGTTGGGGGGTGCGTACCCCCACATCAGGGGTGGGGATATAGCTACCTACATAGGAGGGTTTTAGAAAGTACAGTCTTAGAATAGAAGTAAGTTTGCAGTTATTGAGTTTCTGCAAGTTGTAGGTAGTGTTAATTCGACAATGATTTCTTATACTTGTATAAATGTTTGTGACTTTGAGGTTAATTTTTTAAGAAGTAGTGGTTGGTGTTAGAAGCGTAATGTTGTGTTTTTACTATAGTTATGGTTGGGGAAGGAATTTCCATGTAATGTTTGCACGACTGATTTTGGTATTTTAAACTTTGGTATTTTCAGAACTGTGGTCTCCGTTATGTGAATTTCGGTATTGTAGGATTTTGTTCAGTTGAAGTACATCCATATACACACATATATAAACATAAGTGTATACATAAATATATATATATATATATATATATATATATATATATATATATATATATATACATACACACAAAACACACACACACACACATATATATATATATATATATATATATATGTAACTATGCATATAAACATATATCTATATATACATATATATATATATATATATATATATATATATATATATACACACATTCTTTCTCTCTCTCTCTCTCTCTATATATATATATATATGTGTGTGTGTGTGTGTGTGTGTGTGTGTGTGTGTGTGTACACATACACACACACATACACATATATACATATATATATATATATATATATATATATATATATATATATATATACATATATATATATATCACCAAAAACTGCACCGAAAAAATATAAATAAAAATCACATGAAAAAAACAACTTTTTACACCAATGACAAGAGACGAGACAGTGAACCAATATTTGAGCGCTTTTGTTCGTTTAATGTATCAGGACTTCATCAGAAAAACTATTATACATCAGAAATGTTTGGGATTAAATAAAAAGTAAAAAGTCATAAATCTCAGTGAAACTTGTAAAATGACCAATGCAACTTGTCCAATTTAAATACTTAAACCTGTAATGTAATTAAAATGGACAGCTTTCAGTATGGTGGGCGTGGATATAAGGTTATAGCTAGCCCCTTAATGCAACCTTAATAGTAAAAAAGTCATTAAGTCCTTTGTGGAAATTCTGCATTCAGGCTTAAGATTCTTGCCCAGTAATGCATTGTCCATTTCCTCAAATAAATAATGTTAATTCTTTTAAAATGGAGAAAACCTTGACAAGCTGTGAATTGACATGCTGTGTTACTGAGCTCATCAGTTGGATCATCCAAAATAATGTTGTAACGTTAGCAATATGTTTTTATAATAAAACTGTCATTTAGTTAAAAAAACATTTTACCAAAAAAAAAAAAAAAAAAGGTAGTAAGCCAACATTGTATAACATTAAGCACCGAGCCAAACACAAATATTTACATGGTGTTACTTTGTGCTTACTAGTGAAACTTTCATGTTAATGGTGGAAGGAGACCAGTTTAATAATTGATCCATTTTAAAGCACTTTTACGGTTGCTAGTTTCATTGAGCCCAGGGTGGGATTCTGCATTTAATTCAATTTGCCACTTAAGTTCTTTAAAGTTTAGAAGACCTTCCCTGTCCCCAAAAAATGTTTCTAATTGTTCAAGGACAAAAAGTCTAACATCTGTAAATGCATAGCATGTAGCACTATGCCTGCTCAAGGGATTTTTGTCATCATGCTTTCTGATTGCTGCCTTATGCTCTTTGGTGTGGCTGGAGATCTTCCGAGTAGTTTTACCAGTATAGAAGCAGGGACATGAGTTGCAGATTGCTGCATAAACCACAAAGCTACTATTACATTCATAGTAATTAAAAAGCTTAATCTTTCTGCCATTGTGAGGAAAGACAAATTCTTTTGCCTGTAAGATGAAATCCCAGGAAACACAGCTGTTACAAGCAAACATGTCTGGATTGTTAACTCTTGAAACAGGAGAAAAAGAAGGCTCACCCTTTTCAAAAGAATTGCATAATGTCCTAATTTTCTTGTGTGAAAAACAGGGGAATCTCCCAGTATGTATACAAGGTCTCTATTATCTGAGATAAGTTGTCAGTTGTAATTGATAACTTCTCTGCTATGAGCTAGCTCCCTGCAAATTGGCAAAGGAAAGCTGATGGAATGGTCCGCTGCCCGAGAATTAGATGAAACAGTTGAATGGATAAAAGTCCTGTGGGTATGCCCCAGTTCTATTGAGTGAGTGGATCCTGTGTGGACTTGGTTCTGTCCTTCAATAGTATTGGGGTTCCTGGAGGTGTGGTCCTGCAATGGAATGGACCCTGAAATTAATCTTTTTAGTAGAATTGGCGGATACCTAGTGGTTCTTAATTGCCAAACATCCTGAAAAATGGAATTGAGAAGGTTAACAGGATAGTGTCTTTCTTGAAGCAGGATGATTAATTTGGGAGCTTACTGAACGAGTGTCTCTTCTTTGCTAATGAATCTGGAGAGGCGAATAAACTGGCCTCTCGTTATGTTCGCCTTCATGAAATGTGGGTGTGAGCTATTGAAATCCAAGTAATTTCTAAAAGTGTCTTTACGAAAAATATTGGACTCCCACTGTAAAATGTTTAAATCCAATGTCAAAGAAATATCCAGAAATGAGATGTTAGTGCCAGGTGCAGCTAATTTAAAGTTCAGGAAAGGAATGCTGTGAGAAAGGGCTTCTATGAAATCTGAAAGCTGTTGCATATTACTCTCAAACACAAAAAACACATCGATGCAACGCTGGTACAGTCTAGTATTTTTAGTCTTTCCTCACAATGGCAGAAAGATTAAGTTTTTTTATTTACAACTACAATAGTAGCTTTGTGGTTTATGCAGCAATCTGCAACTCATGTCACTGCTTCTGTACTGGCAAAACTACTCGGAAGCTCTCCAGCCGCATCAAAGAGCAAAAGGCAGAAATCAGAAAGCATGATGACAAAAATACATTATAAGTTTAAATATTTACACTGGACAAGGTGCATTGGTCATTTCACAAGTTTCACTGAGATTTATGACTTTTTACTTTGTACTTAATCCCGAACATATCTGATGTATAATAGTTTTTCTGATGAAGTCCTGACACATTAAATGGACAAAAGCGCTCAAATTTACATGTTCTCCCTGTGTCATTTGGGGTTCCTCCCACCTCTGAAAACCATGCTGAGTGTTTCCATCTCAAAGCTCATCAATGAATGCAGCTGTGGGCAGCAACACAGACTCTACATGGTACCCTACATGGGGAAGAGTTGCACAGACCAACCGCTTTGGGCATCTAATGTGGTGTGCAGTATCCTCAAGACAGGAGAACATGGATCACAGACTGAGCACCATGGCAGGGCTAGCCACTTGATAGTGTAAAATATGGCTCTAGGTGATTCGGTTATGCTGACTAATGTCGCCAAAATGGGCATGGGTAGTTACTGGTGATATTGGGTTAAGGACCTGGCCTACTCCGACCTACACCAGGGACCCATGTTAACGGTGGGAGGGGTATATGTCCACTATTGGCCAGTTTGTACCCACCATAAAGCCCTGCAGCCCTAGGTTAATATGCTATGGGCCGGCCTGTGTGTAGTTGCTAAGCCTGGGTTACCTGGGATAACTCGGTTGAGCAAAAGCTGGACGTAAAACCAACAAACCTGTCAAACATGACCTGAGAATTGCTGCACTTAATATAAGTTCACTGACAGGATGCAGTTTGGAGGTGGATGACATGGTCATATGGAGGAGGCTGGACATCCTATGTATCCAAGAGACAAGATGGAAGGGCAGTGCAGCAAAGCCACTCAGCTTGGGATCTACTGCTCAGGAGGGTGACAGGCTAGAAATGGTGTGGGGATTGTGGCAAGAAAGAGGTTTCAGAAGGCAGTGAGGGATATCATCAGAATTAATGACAGACTAATGGCAATCAAACTCTAGTGTAATGATAGGCCAGTATTCATAATCTCACCTTATGCCTCACAGCAGAGTTGTGATAATGAGGAAAAAAATTGCATTCAGACAGCAGTTGCAGGACCTACTAGATAAAACAGGACAACAGGAAGTGGTGTTAATAATGTTAACTTGAATGCACTATCAGGACAGACAGAACTGGATATGAGGTCTGCCTGGGTCCACTTGGGTGTGACAACAGGAATAAAGAAGCTGAGGCCATTCTAGACTTCTGTCTGGCAAATGGCTTGATAGCAGCAAACACTTGGTTCAGAAAGAGAGAGAGTCACACGACCACATAAAGGAGTAGGCAACATGCAACTCACATTGACTTTCTCCTAGTAAGGAGAGGACACTGGGGTAGAATCAATGATTGCAAACTCATTCTCATTGAAAATGTCGGTCCACAGCATAAACCACTAGCTGCCACAATCAGCGGTCAGAGAAGGCTCTAAGGTAAACAGAGACCAGGTGAAGACCTGCAAGTTGAGTGGAGAGAAAGCACAACAGTGCTCAAGGAATTACTCAGGGCTCTAGGATCACAGGAAAAGGAGGAAATACGTGGAGTTGAAGAAGAATGGTAGCGCCTAAAAACAGCATGTCTGAGGATTATAGAAGAGATATGTGTCTGAACCAGGTATGGAAATAAGGTACATAGGGAAAGCTGGTGGTGGAATACATAAGTTCAGGAAGTCATCAAAAGAAAGGAGGAGTGAAGGAAAAAATGTGAGATAGGAAAGACTGACCAGGCTAGGAAAGAATACTGGTTGGCTAACAAAGAAGCTAAGAAAGGAGTTGCAATAGCAAAGAATAGGGCATCAGAGGCACTCTACCAGCTTCTGAAAAGTGACTCATTAGGTGGCACAAAGAAACTATATCAGGCTGCAAGGCAAAGACAGAAACATAAAGAAGACAGACAACAGTCAGTAACAACCTGCTCACCACTCCACAGGAGATCAAAGACAGATGGAAGGAGTATTTCCCCTAGCTTCTGAATGAAGAAAACCCCACTGAAGCTGTACTGCCCCAGAAACAGCCTATGATGAAAGGAGCCGACCCTAGAAGAAGTAAGAATAATATTACCGAAAGTAAAGCAAGAGGATCAGATGAGGTCACAACACATATGATAAATATGCTAGGTGAGATAGGGGAGAAATGACTCCGGAGTGTACTCAAAGCAGTGAAGAGAGAAAGGCAAATCCTAGATGACTGGAGAATAAGCACACTTGTGCCAGTGTACAAGAACAAAGGGGACATCTGCAACTGTGGACAGTACAGAGGCATCACACTGCATGAAAGTTCTGGACAGGGTGACTGATAAACAGATATGCAAATTAGTAGAAAGTCAGATGGGAGATGTGCAATTTGGAGGCATCATACTCCTATCACACTGCATGAAAGTTCTGGACAGGGTGACTGATAAACAGATATGCAGAGTAGTAGAAAGTCAGATGGGAGATGAGCAATTTGGATTCAGATAAGGATGCAGCACAACTGACCAGATGTTTGCAGTGAGACAGACAGCTGAAAAGAAGCATGAAGAAAGAGTCCAGCTGGGTATTCCTAGACTTGGAGAAAGCATATGACAAGGTCCCAAGAAAGCTGATTTGGGCAGTATTGAGGTGGTTTGAAGTCCCAGAAACATTGGTAGAATTAGTGAAGGCTATGTACAAGTACCCAATGACTCAAGTATGAACAGTGTTCGGCTTCACAGAGAGGTTTCCCACTGGGAGTGGGTGTGCACCAGGGTTCAGCTCAGAGCCCACTGCTATTCATACTGGTGATGGATTACATTAGCAAACAAGTCGGTGTGGAAAGATCAACAAAGTTGTTGTATGCAGATGATGTAACATTACAAGCAGACTCTAAGCAAGTACTTCAAAGGATAGGGGAATTGATGCAAAACTGAAGACACATGGGATGAAACTAAGCAGACATAAGACAGTGGTAATAGCAGCAAATTGGGGAAATCAAAAGAAGCTGAGAATTGAGATAGAAGGTAAGATAGTGAAACAGGTAAATAGTTTCAAGTATCTGGGAGGGATGGTTAAGTTGAAGGGAAGTCTGAATGAACAGGTCAAAGCTAGAATCAAAGGGGATGAAGCCAACTGGCATAGAGTCTCAGGTGCAGTTTATGATAGAATAATGCCAAAGAAGCTGAAATGTAAGGTGTACAAGACAGTGGTGAGACCAGTACTACTGTATTGTACAGAAACATGGACAGTAAAGGTAGAACAGATGAAGAAGGTAGAGGTGATGGAAACGAAGTGCCTGAAAAGGGTTGTAGAATGCACACTGTGGGACAGACGAAGAAATGAGGGCATAAGAGCAGAATTAAAGTAGCTCAAATTGCAGAAAATATCAGAGAAAACAGATTAGAGTGGTTAGGAAGCATGTGCAGAAAACAATCTACAGAAGAAGATTTGAGACAGATGCGGAAGCATGTGCAGAAAATCAGAAAATAATCTACAGAAGAAGATTTGAGACAGACACGAAGAAGGTAAGAGGAAACAAAGACATCGAGCTAAGAGGTAGATGGACTGTATGAAAGAAGATCTGTGACAGTCAGGCAGGAGTGTCGAAGAACACAAAACGTACCAATAAATACTTTAATGGGCATTTTTTTTTTTACCGATAAATACTTTAATGTAGAAAGCTTTTGGATAACACATACCCTTCTTCAGTGCTAAAACCAATGTATTCACATCACATTTATTTAATAACAGTAAAGAACACAAACTCAATAAAATTATTTTTCCACTCAATTAATTAAAACAAAAGCACAATAAAAAAAAAACAGCACAATAAAAAAATGCACATTAAAGTATTTATCGGTACATTGCTGTGTTCATTTCTTCAGTTCTTTTTGTGTTGGTTGCAGTTTTATGAGTAACTGCTTTGCTTTCACTCTGTTTTTTTTTTGTTTTGATTTTGTTTTGCTAGGAGAGTCTAAGACGTGCCAGCTGTTTTATCTTGTTATTCACATGGCCGCATTTTATTCTACTTTTTAAAATAATTTATAATTTGAGCAAAATACTTTCTGTTTGCCAAAATCTACTTCACTGTTCCTTGAACTAATGATAAAAGCAAGAACTTTTTACAACTTCTAGTGTCATTAGGACAGAAAGTAGAGAAGTTTAAGATGCTACAGTAGCACCATCTTAGTTTCCAGGCATACTTGGAACTGGGAATTGTGACGCAGGGATTGAGGATTCTCAAGCTGCCTTACTTTGGGAAAGGCCACTCTGCTTTCCTGAAAAGATGGCAAGAGCTGAACTTAATACTTAGAATGGATTATATGTCCCTTATGAATGATTATTTCCTTAAGATTGACTCTCAGCTTCAAGAGGAGATAATCAAGTCAAAAGTGATATCTCTACTTCCCCCCTTTTTTCCTACACATACTGCTGACCAGGGTTGCCACCTTTTCAAATACCCAAAGTGGGACAATTTCTGTAAATGGATGAGATTTTGCAGGATAAAACATACTCACAGCTAGTGCAATGGACAGAACTTTTACTTTTTTGCCAAAATAAAAGCTTATTCTTACAGTATTTGAGTTGCTTATGTTATTTCATATGACATTTAAGTGTTTCAGATACAAAATAACTATTTAATGCAACTAATAAAGAAAAGTTATAAATATTTTTGTCCTAAAATCTCAGGACAATTGCAGTTTATTTAGTTTTTTTTGCAGGACACAACTGTCCAAAGAGGGACTGTCCCTCGCAAAGAGGGACAGATGCTAACCCTACTACTGACTATAATAAAATGTTAGATAGACCGTGTAAGTATGAAAAAAAGTTGGAAGCTGTTAAGTCCTGTAAGTTACATAAGGATATTAATGACTTTAATAACGGCCACATTTTTTGTTGGCCGAAAGACAATGGCAGGAATGAATTTACTACAACAAACATGAATAAAAATTTGGGAAATGTAGGTTCAATGTATGCACTGTAAAATATTACTATTAATCCGAGCTTCACTCAACAGTCTCATTCTCAAACTGCTAGTAGTGTGATTCCGGCCAATGATTCTTTCGATCAGAGTGCTGGGTCAGAACATTTGACTAAACAATCACCTCCTCAAACCACTAATACTGTAGAGTATAATAATGAATCCTCCAATCCTAAAGTTAATAATGATGTTATCCCTGCTCCCATTGCAGCATTGGCTCTATCTCTGGCTACCATCTAAGTCAATTTGGCACTGGGTTTTCAGCATGGCCCTCAAATAATTTGGTTGAAATTACCGGAAGAAGTAATCCAGAAGAAGCACAATCCATCAAGAGGGCATTTGTTACGAAGAATGAGAGGAAGAAGTTATTGTGGCCCTTGAACACTCAGTAAGGGTCACAAACAGGTACAGTTAATGAATGTGTTGTCAGTCTGTCTGATTTAACTTTAACATCATCTGACTTGTGTATTGCAAAAGGGCCTGAAGTTTGTACCAACTACTGTTGATACATTGACCAATGAGCTCATAGACTTAAACTTGTTCATATGGAATTTGAATCTGAAATTAACTTTTAAAGACTCTACAACTATGCCGAGTAACACTTGCACACGCACGAGCACCTTTATTCCTTTTAGCCACCCTGTTGTGAATGCCTAATATACATCGCTATTATAATCAGAAAAAAATCAAATGACTTTACAATTTGTCTCGTGACGAACAGGATGCTGTGCATAAATTAGAGACCAATGATATTATAATAAAAGAGGCTGACAAGGGTGGGGCTTTTGTTATTATGAATAAAGTTGATTTGAAATCTATGTACTCCATCTTATCAGATGAATAAGCCTTTAGGAAAATAACGAGTCTGGATACAAATAAGTTTATTAGTAATGTCAATATGTTGATCTATCATTTCCAAATGATGAATGATATTATAATTGACACTTTAAGTTATCTTGCTGTCTCCTGTCCTGTGATACTAATATTATATGGGGTGGCTAAACAACATAAGTCAATGACCAACTCCCCCATGAGATCAACTGTCTCTGGGAAGGGTTGGTCTAATGAGCCTATATCTATGCATCTATAAAAATATACTGGGTCCTTATCTTAAGTATGTGAAAAGTTATAGCAAGGATTCTGCTGATTTTTTGAAACAACTGAATGACTGGTTTAGAAAAAGAACGTATGTTCACTTTCAAATGGTTGTTCTAGATATAAAATAACTGTTTACGTTAATACCGAATAAGTATGGGGTATCGTCCATTAAAGATTTTTTATGTGCTCATGGACAGACCTCAGGTAGACAGGTACAAACAATATGTGAATTACTTGAAACTGTTTTGGAAAATAACACTTTTATTTTTGATATTATCATCAAGTTTCAGGAGTAGAGATGGGTACTCCTGTCGCTAATACTTATGCTACTCTAGTTTTAAATGGATGGGAGAATGAGATTATTTATAATGGCCCTGAATGTTATTCAAGTAAAGTGGGCCTTTTCAAACAGTTTGTGGATGATGTATTTTTTTTTATTTGGGAAGGGGAAGTTAGTGAGCTTACACAGTGTATAGACTTTTTGAATAGTAGTACAAGTTTCTTAAATTTTCCATGTATGCGTCTCAGAGCAACATAGAATTTTTAGATATCGTTATGAAATATGATGGGACTAATATACATACATATGTATATACAAAAATGTGCATAAGAACAAATATTTACAGAGAAGGAATATGCATGCACCTTATGTGTTTAAGGGAATTGTCAAGGAAAAGATAACACAAACAAGTAGACTGAATACAGATTTAGATAGCTGTGTGCAACAAATGGAAGAGATGATGCGCAAATTTACTGATAGGGTGTATGAAGCTGAACTATTAACTAGCATTAGACAGGATGTTACTACAGCAAGAGATTCTGTGGCTAGACCATATTCTGGGAGTGACTCTGCAATAATGTGTACAACGAGTACTCCTAAGGATAATAATAATAATATATGATATATAACCACTTATAGTAGGTGCAGTGAAGGCATAAAGAATATTATAACCACTTATATTAGTTGCAGTGAAGGCATAAAGAATAATATACCCAATTGGGGTATCTGAAGAACTATGTCCGAGCTACAAAAATTTGTTGTGATAAACCTGTGTTTACCTATCAGAATTGGTCCAATCTCAAACACTGATTATGCTACAAAGATGTTCGTGGCAGCTCTGTAGTTAAACAACCAAAAATGAAAAATTTTTATGTTATAACTGTTGCGGTTGTAGTTCTATTGAGCAGAATCCATCTTTTGTGGACCCCTTGACAAATAAGGTATACACTTTTAAATGCTTTGCAACATGTTATACTGTTTGATGTACCTTGCTAATTGTAAAACATGTACTAGCTCTATGATGGGAAATCTGTGCAGAGGCTAAAATATAGAATTATTGAACATAATTCTGATATCAGAAGAAATGTAACAACAAATTCCTTTGTGAAACATATCCAGGAGGCTGGTTCAACACATACCATTGTTTTTAGGGTTATACATATTATTAATAGAAATATTAGGAGAGGTGATGTAAATAATAGACTTGAGGTTAAGGAGTATAAATGGATCTTGCAACTTCAAGCTGATTATCCACCAGGCACTAATCAAACTGCTACACTAAAACCTATACTCAAGTCTAAACAGGCAAGTCTAAAGTAATCTGTGCTGTTGTTTTAGTTAACTGATTGGAAAAGGATTTTTTTGGTTGTGTGTTCTTTACTATTATTATATAAATGCGAAGTGAATACATTAGTTTTAGCACAGAGGAAGGGTATGTGTTACCCGAAAGTTTAGCACATTAAAGTATTTATCAGTACAAAAAAAAAAAGCACATTAAAGTATTTATTGGTAAATTGCTGTGTTCATTTCTTTTGTCTTAGTTGCAGTTTTATGAGTAACTGATTTGCTTTGACTCTGTATTTTTGTTTTGATGAGCACTGAAGAAGGAAGAAGTGCAGAAGTGAATTGAGAGGCAGCGACAGTTAACATGATACCTCAACCCCATGTAGGAAAGGGGAAAGAGGAGGCTGATGATGTACATATATGTGTGTGTATGTATGTATGTATATATATATATATATATATATATATATATATATATATATATATATATAAATAAATATAATACACCCACCCACACATATATACAATATATATATATATATATATATATATATATATATATATATATATTATACACACACACACACACACACACACATACATGTGTATGTATATATATATATATATATATATATATATATATATCTATAGCAGCATAGAATGGTGGTTTGTAGGATGATGTAAGTGATCAAGAAGCGGAGGAGGAGTGTGAAAGCAGTGCCAAGGATTAAATGGTGGAAGTTAAAAAAGGGTGATTGTGAGGTGGAGTTCAGGGAAGAGTTAAGACAGGCACTGGGAGGCAATGAAGAGCTGCCGAATAGCTGGGTAACTACAGCACAGCTAGTAAGGGAGACTGCTAGGAAGGTGCTTCGTGTGACATCTGGACAGAGGAAGGAGGACAAGGAGACATGGTGATGGAATGAGGAAGTACAGGAGAGTATACAGAGGAAGGGGCTGGCGAAGAAGAAGTGGGATTGTCAAAGAGATGAAGAAAGCAGACATGAGTATAAAGAGATGAGGCGCATGGCAAAGAGAGAACTGGCGAAGGCTAAGGATAAGGCATATAGAGAGTTGTATGAGAGATTGGACACTAAAGAGGGAGAAAAGGACCTGTACCGATTGGCTAGACAGAGGGACATAGCTGGGAAAGATGTGCAGCAGGTAAGGGTGATAAAGGACAGTGAGGGAAACGTACTCACAAGTGAGGAGAGTGTGTTGAGTAGTTGGAAAGAGTACTTTGAAGGGCTGATGAATGAAGAGAATGAGAGAGCGCGAAGGTTGGATGATGTGGGGATAGTGAATCAGGAAGTGAAGCAGATTAGCAAGGAGGAAGTAAGGACAGCTATGAAGAGGATGAAGAATGGAAAGGCTGTTGGCCAAGATGACATACCAGTGGAAGCATGGAGGTGCTTAGGAGAAATTGCAGTGGAATTTTTAACCGGATTGTTTAATGAAATTTTGGAAAGTCAGAGAGGATGCCTGAGGAGTGGAGAAAAAGTGTTTTGGTACCTATCTTTAAGAATAAGGGTGATGTGCAGAGCTGCAGTAACTACAGAGGGATAAAACTGATCAGTCACAGCTTGAAGTTATGGGAAAGAGTAGTGGAAGCTAGGTTAAGAAGGGAGGTGATGATTAGTGATCAGCAGTATGGTTTCATGCCAGGAAAGAGCACTACAGATGCAATATTTGCTCTGAGTGTGTTGTTCGAGAAATACAGAAAAGGTCAGAAGGAGTTGCATTGTGTCTTTGTGGACTTAGAGAAAGCATATGACAGGGTGCCTAGAGACGAGTTGTGTTATTGTATGAGGAAGTCGTGAGTGGCAGAGAAGTATGTAAGAGTGGTACAATATATGTATAAGGGTAGTGTGACACTGGTGAGGACTGCGGTGGGAGTGACAGATATGTTTAAGGTGGAGGTGGGATTACATCAAGGATCAGCTCTGAGCCCTTTCTTATTTGCAGTGGTGATGGACAGGTTGACAGATGAGATTAGACAGGAGGCCCCGTGGACTATGATGTTTGCAGATGACATTGTGATATGTAGTGAGAGTAGGGACCAGATTGAGGAGACCCTGGAGAGGTGGAGATATGCTTTAGAGAGGAGAGGAATGAAGGTCAGCAGGGCTAAAACAGAATATATGTGTGTAAATGAGAGGGAGGGTAGAGGAATGGTGAGGATGCAGGGAGTAGAGTTGGTAAAGGTGGATGTGTTTAAGTAGTTGGGATCAACAGTTCAGAGTAATGGTGAGTGTGGAAGAGAGGTGAAGAAGAGAGTACAGGCAGGGTGGAATGGGTGGAGAAGAGTGTCAGGAGTGATTTGTGACAGATGGGTAGCAGTAAGAGTGAAAGGAAAGGTCTACAAGAGGGTAGTGAGGCCAGCTATGTTATATGGGTTGGAGACGGTAGCATTGACAAAAAGGCAGGAGTCAGAGCTGGATGTGTCAGAGTTAAAGATGTTAAGATTTGCACTGGGTGTGACTAGGATGGACAGGATTAGGAATCAGTATATTAGAGGGTCATCTCAGGTTGGACAGTTTGGAGACAAAGCAAGAGAGGTGAGATTGCATTGGTTTGGACATGTGCTGAGGAGGGATGCTGGGTATATTGGGAAAAGGATGCTAAGGATGGAGCTGCCAGGTAAGAGGAAAAGAGGAAGGCCTAAGATATGGTTTATGGATGTGGTGAGAGAGGACATGCAGGTGGTTGGTGTGAAAGAGCATGATGCAGAGGACAGAAAGAAATTAAAACAGATGATCCGCTGTGGCGACCCCTAACGGGAACAGCCGAAAGTAGATGATGATATATACACATATATATTTTATATATATATATATATATATATATATATATATATATATATATATATATATATACACACACACATATATATATATATATACATATATATATATATATATATATATATATATATATATGTATACATATATATATATATATATATATATATATATATAAACATGTGTGTGTGTGTGCGCGTGCATTTGTATGACGGTCCCTACTCCAGGCCAGTAATCAAGGAGGCTCAATCCTCACCACTGACACCGGGTGACGGATGGCAACTAGGAACAAAAATGGATATATGCAGTATTTTCAGATGCAGCTCTCTCCACCAAACACAATTTCCCTTAACAGCACACACAGAGCACATTCCCGACTTGGGGCTGGACACACTCCCTCTCTCTCTCTTTCCAGGCCCCACACAGCTCCAAAGTGGTCCAGTCAGCTACTCTAAGGCTCTTACATGGGCATCCAATTATACTGAGTAAAATTAATACTAATACAAAAGGTAGAAATTGACCAATGCAGCAAGGTTTTCAGGAGCGTCCACAGTGTCACTAAAATAAGCATAAGTACTCTTAAGATGTTGAAAGCATTGTCTAGAAGAACAGCCACAATGAAAGGTATAGAAATATTTAATAATAAACAATAAAATAGAAAACACGAGAATACTGAAAATCTAGTTACAATACACTCCAGATTTTTAATCACAGGAGATATAAAAAAAATGGATAGATTCCATAGACACAGGCAAACAATACTTACTAATCTCATTATATTTTCCTGACTCACTAAAGAATTACTGTTCCCTAGTTACATTACTTACTACAACATGGCAAGATGATAAGTGTTGAGTTGCTCACACGAAGAAGGCAAGATAAGGAATTGAGTTGCTTCTTACAGGAAGGCAAGATGAGGTGTATGGTTGTGTGAAATATCATTACATTTCCCCCCCTTTAAAGACTCAAGGTAATTTTTCAAGTGAGCCTGGAAAAACATTGCTTGACAGAAATTACTCAAATCACTGGCTATGCTCCTGCACCTCCTCTGGCTAAGCAATTCCCACTCTGCTCCATCATCTCCACTTTAAGATTACGCTCCACCCTTAACCAGCTTGTAGCAATGCTACTCTTTTGCCTACCAAAAAAGAAAAAATTAAAATACTATGACCACAAATATGGCTTGAGATGTTGTTTCGATGTTTTAGACTTTTACTGTATTGTAATTCTGTGTTTATTTCTGTTCTTGTTTATTTTAACGTGATTGATGACAAACTTTTGAACTCCTTACTTTTTTCAACTTTGCTTACACTTTTGTCTTGTTAACTTGTCTACTGTACTATATTCATATATTTTGAATTTTTGTAACCTACTTTATGTATGCTGTTTAACTATTGCAACTTCTCTTGGGAGCTTTACACCCCAGTCTCTGCTGAAAATCGGCTTCTTGCTCAGCCAGACGCTACCCGGTTATCAAATGTAAATAAATAAATAAAATGGACCTGTCTGGGAACACATTAACCTATACTGTGTCTTGAGAGCCCATCTGCATTGGCATTGCTGACTCCACTATGGTGCTGCACTGTCATATCATATGCCTGCAACCCTAGGCTCCACATTAATAACTTGGCATTTTGCTGGTTGGCACAATGTCGCTATGTTAAGGGATTGTGGTCTGTGATCACAGTGAATTTCCTTCCATACAGATAGGGCTGAAGTTTCTGCAGTGCCCATACTATGGCTAGACATTCTTTTTCTACAGTTGCGTAACCTTCCTCCTTGGGTTGGAGTCTATGGCTGAGATATATAACTAGGTGCTCTTCTGCCTCTGAGGAAACCTGGCTGAGTACAGCCCCCACCCCATGTTTTGAACCATCTACCTGCACAACAAATTCTTTGCTGTACTCTGGACTGGGTAACACAGGCGGTCCTCCCAAAGCCCGTATAAGCTTTGGGAATGCTTGCTTGCAGGCTGGGGTCCATGCTATCCTTATCTAGCCTGTTTTTCCTCATCAGGTCTCTGATGGGAGCAGCTACTGTACTATAATTGTGAACAAACTTTCTATAGTACTCCACTGTCTCCAAGAATGCCCTCACTTGCTTTTTGGTAACAGAGATAACCCACACCTGAACAGCTTCCACTTTGGAAGATTCTGGCCTGATCTTACCACTCCCTATTCTATGTCCCAGGTAGGAGACCTCTGCCATACCCACCCACTCCCTACACCTTATCCTGAGGTTTAGGACAAATGCCACAACAGATTCCTTGTGGGATTCACACCTTCCCACTCATCACAAATCAAATCTGTAGCCCCCTCACCCTAGGCCCATACAGCAAATCAAAGGGAGAAAAACCTGTGTATTCCTGGGGTACCTCTCTTTATGCAAACAGCAGATGGGGCAAATATTTGCTCCACTCTCCGAAACTGGTCTGCAAATGCCCATAGCATGGTCTTTAGTGTAAAGTTTAACCTCTTCACAAGACCATTAGTTTGGGGGTGGTAGGGGGTGATCTTTAGGTGCTTCCCCCCACAGCACTTCCACAGACAAGCTGGCAGGTCTGAAATGAAAGCGGCACTTCTGTCAGTCAGCTTTTCTCTTGGGAATCCTACCCTGTTGAAAATCTCAAACTAAGCATTTGCCACCTTCACTGCCTCAATGGAGGACACAGCCACCACCTCAGGGTATCTAGTAGCATAATCTACTACCACCAGGATATACTTCTTCACTGTGGATCGTGGGGTACTCAATGGCCCCACAATATCCATAGCTACCCTCTGAAAAGGCTCTTCAATCAAAGGCAAAGGCACAAAAGGAGCTTTGACCATGTCTCCTGCCTTGCCTACCTTTTGGCACTGCTCACAGGTCCTGCAGTACCCTGTTACATCCTTGCAATCCCAAGCCAATAAAAGTTCTGTATAATAAGATTATTGGTATGCTTTATGCCCATATGACCTGCAAAAGGAATGCCATGGGCTATGGCTAGAAGTGCCAGATGGTAGGCTCTGGGCACTACCAACTGGTGTATTACCTCACCATCTAACCCTCCCTCAGGGGTCCACTCTTTATACAGTAACCCCTTGTTCCAGCATACAGACTCTCATTTTCCTTGAGAATCAGGTGCCTCTTTAGCTACCTCCTTCACGCCTATCTATATATATATATATATATATATATATATATATATATATGTGTATATATATATATATACACACACACACACACACATATATATATATATATATATATATATATATATATATATATATATATATATATACACATACACATACAGGGAAAACGATAACAGCATATTATGTGCTCAAATAAACTGCTGTCATGAATACTAGCTTAAGAAACATGTTAAAGATCACCTTGCATTCTTATTAAAAACAGGAAAACAGTATTCAAGCTATTATTGCTTATTTAACCCATGGTTTATTAAGTAAAAAAACAAAAGATGAACACTTTCACTCTCGTCAGCACTTCATCAAATCTAAGTTATGCATGTAAGCAACAAATAATATACACTTTTCAATTTACCATAAAAAGCCATAAATTACAATGAAGACAATAATGCAAGAGCACATAAACAGATCACATTCAGTTACAGTGATTAGAACACTGGTGCACTTAGTTTGTATTTTTATTGTGAATGGTGCTGTACAATGTAAGTACAAAATACTATGTATCTGTTAGTCAGTATGATGTGTATTGTGACAAGTAATCTAAACACCTAGTCCTGTATTTATGTTATACTACTATAGAAAATAATAATCAAACAAATGGCTGTGGAATTTACTTCTGTGCGAACTAATGCGATACTAGAGGGGAGGAGTGTGATGGTTATCTGAACTCAAAAAAGAATTATGCCGCTAAGGACAGAGGCGCAGTTAGAACTTTGCAAGTATGTGCATCTTGGAAGTATTTCAGGAAAAAAGAAAAGAAAGACAATTACACTCGGAGGTGGTACCAAAACAAGATAAAAAAAAAAAAACAAGTGTGAAGATGTATGTGTGAAAATTACCAGTCTTAGAGCACATAGGAGAGGGGAAATGGTGAGGTTCAGAGATGGGCCATAGAAAAGGACAGAGTCAATCCAAATAAAAAAACGGTGTTAATTGCATATGCAGAAACTTAAACAGATATATGTATGTATATGTGTATGCGTGGTATGTATTTGTGTATACACATCCACACACACATGTTCTCACACATGCATACACATATACAAATACACACACACATATATCTATATCTAATCTATATACATATACACGCACACAAACAACCAGATACACATGCAACTACAAACATGCATGCATATACACGCATACAGAGAACTGTATGTACATATATGTATATATAAACACCTATACAAACATAAACAAAAGTACATGAATATAGAGTAATGACTGTCCAAGTAATACATAAAGGAAGTTGTGTAAAGTGAAAACATGTGCCCACTGTTGTGGTTACCAAAAATTATTATTAAAAAGCGCTTTCACCCATATCTGTTAATAAAGTAAAGGACTTCCTCAGATCTCTTTATGATTGCATGTACTAACGTGGTAGTTCATATTACTGATTAAACATATCAAAATATGAACACTTCAAGTTGACATTAAAATAATCGTCTGATAACTAAAAGCATTACAAAGGAAAGAAAAAATAAGTAAATAAAAATCAAAATAATAAACTATATATGAATAAAAATGTATATATATATATAAAATTAAACATTAAGTACTAAAGATACAAATCAAAATACAAATCATCATGCATAGCCGTGAAAAAGAGAGTGAATAAAAAATGTGTTGCCATCAGTAAAAGTTATTATGGTCCAGTTTCTTTAACTCGAGAATGCTCTTAATGGAGCATCTCCGATTGAGTCCGAGTTTCCAATAAACTTTAAGTCAATTCTGCCATTCAAGTTCTTTTTTCTCTAGCACTGCATTCAGATTGCCATGTAATGGGCCTGAATTTATTCTCTCTATTACATGTAAACAAACTTCTCGTAGTTCCTGTAGATCTGAGCATGTCTGGACAATGGGTTGTTGACGTTCTTAAACCTGATATTTGAAAGGTGTTTGGTCACTCTTATTTTGAGAGGGCTGTTTTTCCAATGTAAAATGCTTTGCATTTTGTGCAGCTTGCCCTGTATACTACAAGGTTACTATTGGAAATTAAGTATATGAAGTACACAAAGCCTACTTGACCAAACTGAAGACAATCCAAATTTTAGTGAATATACTAATTATTGAGGATTTCAATTATCCCACCATCAACTGGGAAACCTACGCTAGCCCTAACAAACATTTTATATCTGGTTTTCACCAACATGTTGTTCATTTAGTTTAAGTGTGTGTACACTGCTGTGCATTTAGTTTAAATGTGTGTGTGTGTGTGTGTGTGTGCAATGCCCCAGTTAGGTATACTTGGTGGTTAATGTTACTCAGGCCCAAACCCTGTACCTTAGGTACAAGGACAAGAACCTGAATCCCCTACCCATGCTACCACATGTTCAATGCATGAAATGTTTGGGTCTTTGGTCTGTTCCTCTTAAAATTTGCAGTTTTCCAGCAAATTAGTGAGAACTGAATTCACTAAATAATGAAAGCCAGCCATCTTTCAGTCTTCCTATCTTTCAGGAAATGCATGATAACACAAAACATTTTATTCTAGCAATTTTTCTAAGATTATACAAGGAATGTTTAAAATGTGTCCCTGGTTTTGGGCCTTCGTCCCCCCAATAAAATTTGTCTTCTTCCAGATTTCTTGTGCTGCATAGTTCTTCAGGGGGGAGAGAAGTTTAGTACTGCTTATATCAACTCTCTCTGCATTGTTAGAAGCACAACAGGTAGAATACTTGCTTTTGATGTAGAAGGCTGTGGGTTCTACTCCCACAGTATGTAGATGGATTGCTGATACTATATACTGTGTTACAGGGAGTGGATGCTGCAGTCCTGAGAATGTCTTCTTTGGTGGGAGATACCTAGTAACTATGAACCTGTTATCGGTTTGCCATCCATTCCCTATTGCAATATTACTAGCTTATCATTTTTTAATTTAACATAAGCAATTTATTCCTCAAGGGCAACAGGTACTTTATTTGTACATGAAACAATGAAATATAAAGTTGTTTGCTAGCAGCAATCTATTCATTTGTTACAGGTCTTTTTAATGTGGAATTATTTGGATGACTTTTACTTCTGCAGAGATTGTGCAAATTTACTGATACTGGTGGACTGTAGCAGTTTTGTCTTTAATGGTTCATGTATTTTGTTTCACTGCTTACTGGAAAAATGTTCAAAACAATACATTTAAAACACGCACTAACAAGTGTGTTGTATTATACAAACAAGGAATATAATTTAGTACGATCAAGAAGGTGTATCAAAGAACATATGTATGTTTCTTGCGCAAGGGGCCTATGATTTGAAAACAGGCCAAAGGTAATCTTTATCCACCACTGGCCAGATGCATTTTATTTTAATGTGGGTTTCAATGCTTTTTCAATGAATGTGAGTTTACTTTAAAGGGCAAAGAAGTTTTAATGCTAAGTCTATTTTCATTGTGAGACTGTATTGCTTTGTTTAGCAGATGTCTATTAGTGTTTGTGCTATAAAATGTAAAATAAAAGTTTTAAATGAAATCCAAACAATCATTGTAGAAGTAAACCAGTATGCACATTACAGTGTTTATGGTAAAGAGGGCAAAACAGCCAAGTAATGGGACACTGGAATGGCTGAAAGGGGGGGGCTTTATATGGGGGGCCCCATTCGACCATAATTTTGTGAGGTGGGGGAGGGGTGAGAAACTCAGACAGTCCTGGACGGCACAAACTCTAGCTACACCACTGATCAGTAAGCCATGGAGATTAACTTTTGGAGGTCCTAGCAAACTATAATATTCATCTGCAGTACTAGCAAACTGTAATATTCTTTTGCTAAGATTAGAATATTGCCTACCATTAAATGCTTTACTTTTACCACAAAAAAACACATAGTACAAATCACCAAAAACAACATCCTACAGTTCATCTTCTCCCTTCCCAGTGAACATTATTGTTACACATTTAAAAAAAATGGTTACCATTTACTACTGGGTCTGGGGCCATATTCTGGCTGTCTGTTTTTCAGTTTGTGTTTGAACATTGGTATCCCACAATTCCATCGGAGTGGGCATGGTTACATAATCATGTATGCAAGTTGTATGTTAATCAGCATACAGATTTGTACCTAATTTTTCATGGACCTTTGTCCAGATTTTTGATGTGCCCAGGTTCAGAGGTATGAATATAGAGGAAGTGTCCAGACCTTTGAAGACAGCACGCAAAGAGGACACAGCTGTAGTGGAATAAGCCTTTACTGTGGATGAAAGAGTTTTCCCATGAAAAACTTAGCAAAAGGAAATGGTTTTAAAAATCCAAGAGGTGATATTATGCTTGGAAACAGACCTGCCCATGGTTCTAGGGTGATAGGAAATGAAATGGTGATCAGATTTCCTAACAGGCTTGGTTTTGTCTAAATAAAATCTGAGTTGTCTATGCACATCTAAGGTGTGTAAACTCCTCTTGCTAGAGGATTGTGGAGATGGAAAAACAAAAAAGAGCAGATTAATGGATTGATTAAGTGACAACTCATTTTCCAGCTTGGGCATAAAGGAAGGACTGGTAAGCAAGGAAATCCCATCCCTTTCGAAAACAGTAAAGGGGAAGAGGCCATAAGTGCCTGAAGTTCTGAGACCCTTCTAGATGAAGTGATGGCCACAAGAAGAACTGTTTTGCAAGTGCGATGCTGAAGAAGAGAAGAAAACTGGTTTAAAAGGGGCCAGAGTAAGTTTATCTAGAACAATATTTAGATCCCAAGGAGGAGGAACTGGTTTCCTTGTGGTCTGATATGAAAGACTCCTTTCAGGAAAAGTTTAACTTCCAACCTTAAAGCCATGGGAGAAATCATAGGCAGACAAGAAGAGATTGCTGAAGGATGAGCTTTTAGTGAAGGATATGACAATCCACTCTTCAGTAATTCACACAAGTAAGATATAATCACGGGAACATCCACCAACAATGATTGCAGGTCCTTAGAAAGACACCAGGTGGAAAACCTTTTCCATTTTGAAATATAGGATTTCTTAGTACTGGGTTTTCTGGCTTCCTGCAGAACTTACAGCATGTCCTCAGAGAAGAGATGTCTGAAAGGGATCAAAACCCTATCACCCATAGAGTCAGTTGAAAGGCTGACATCTGTGGATGTATGAGAGATCCCTTGTTCTGTGTGATTATGTCAACTCTGTGAGGTAACTTGTGATGACTGCCCTTGACTAAAAGCAGAAAAAGGGGGAACCAATGCTGTCTTGGCCAAAAGGAAGTCACCAAGATTTTTGGTTTTTGGTTGTTCTTGCTGGATCTTCAACAGGACTTTTTGGAGAAGTAGGAAGGGGGGGGGGGCCGCATAGAGAAACATCTCCTTCTAAGAAAAAGATAGGGCATCCACCTTCCATGCCTGAAGATGGGGAACTGTGGCACAAAACTTCAGAAGATGTCTATTCATAGGAGAGGCAAAGAGATCTGAGATCTATCCGAGACGTTCCCCACCAGTGGGCAATGTTCAGAAACACATCCCTGTGTAACATCCGTTCCTGGGACTGATTCATGGACCTGCTCAATGTGGATGCCACAACATATTGAATATAAACTGCCTGAAGGGTTAGTTGACACCGAGTAGCTGACTCCCAAGCGTGGAGAGCCAGTTTGCACAGAAGATAAGACTTGGTCCCTCCCTGCTTGTTGACATACCAAAGGACCGTGGTGTTGTCTGTGAACCACTTTAGGGCACATGGAAGAAGAGGTTTAAAAATTTATAGATCAAAAATAAGTGCTCTCACCTCTCTTATGATTATGTGTTCCCTCCTTTAGGAAGGAGAACACACATCTTGATCCTTCCAGGAAGCCAGGGTTGCTCCCCATCCCAAGTCCGAAGCATTTGTGAAGAGCTCCAGAGTGTGAAGGAGGTGTTGTATGGGTAGGCCTGGATTTGATATCACTTGCTGAATCCACCAGTCCAGTTCTTTTTTTCAAGTACTGAAAAAGGAAAATGACAAACTCCAATGGCTGAGCATGTTGCATCCATACTGACCTGAGGTACCACTGGAATTTCCTCAAATGCAGTTTAGCCAGAGGTTGCATGGTGATAGTGGATGCCATAAAGCCCAAAAGGTTAAGAAACTCCCTGGCAGTCAGGGACTGAAGAGGGATGAGAGCCCGGAAGTAATCAGTGAGAGAGAAAGAACCTTCTGGGGAAGTAATGAAGTCATCATCCTGTCATGTCTGTATTCTGCATCCTAGAAAAACATGGTCTTGTGAAGGAACATGGGTAGATTTTTGATAGCTGATGGTGAAACCCAGACTTTCCAGCAGAAGCACAGTGAAGAATAGATTCTCTTGAAGAGTGTCTAGAGAGTTGGCCTGAAGAAAAGATCATCCAGGTACTGGAAAATCTGAATGCCTCAGTCTGCAAAAAGCTATGACAGTCCAAATAGCAAGGCAGAGAACTGAAAATGTGAGGAAGCAATAGCAAATCTTAGAAATTTCCTGAACACATGATGAAAGGGGTATGGAGGTAAGTATCCTTGATATCCAGAGACACCATACAGGCCTGAGGAAGAATGATGGGAAGTAGAATGCTCAAGGACAGCAGGCAGGTGGGAACCTTCAAGAAGGTATTTAGATGTGACAAATCTAGGATGGGCCTTAGAAAACCATCTTTCCTGGGACCCAGGAACATCCCTGGGTAAAATCCTTTTCCTACTTGCGAAGGGGGAACCTCCTGAAGGGTACCCTGAGAAAGATGGCTGAGAATAACTTGGAGAAATAATTCAAACTGTTCTTTTGGGGGTTGTGGAATACACCTGAAGGAAGGTGGAGACTTCCACACCATGAAATATCCTTGGAGAATAATGGAGCGGACCCAACAGTTCTGGATGATTTGTTTCCAAGCAGGGAAAGACAGTGAAAGAAGCAAGGAAAGAGGGGTCTGGCTGCAAAGAGGGTGGCAGTCACAAACTACCTGGCTTGCTAGGAAAGGGCTGTTTCTGCGCAGCAGGAGTAGAAGAGGAGGACTTGGCACACCATTGCTTTCTAGCATCTCTTTTACCCTTGGAAGAAGGGGGTCTGGATGGTTTCCTTACAAAACAAGTTTTAGAGGAATAGTAACTCTGAAATCGGGGAACTGGTGAAAAAAAACGTGTTTGAGATCTTGAAATTGTTTTCCTTTCCTTGTGAAAACTTAAAAAGTTCTTCAGCAGAAGAACCAAACAAGGCCTTGGAGTCTAGAGATGCATCCATAATTTTAGCCTTTGCTTCATCTGGTAAGGGCTGTAGTCTCAGCCAAGAGTATCTCTTGATGACCGAGCCTGAAGCAGTAGCTCTGGCAGATGCCTCCTCTGCATCATAGCTACACTTAATTGAATGAGATGTAACGAGCACAAGAGCTCAGAATGGAAGATAAGACTTTGTGGGGGAGTCTGGAAGCTCTGAAAGTAGCTTAACGGCACCAGAGAGAAGGGCTAAAGAATATTTGGCCATATGGGTCTAGTAATTTATGGCTCTAAAGGCCAAAGTGGCTGATATATAGAATTTCTTCCCCAATCTCTCATAACTTTACTCTCCTTGTCTGAGGGAGGAAGTAGAAGGTAACATCTTAGAGGCCTTATCAGCAGACAGAGAAATTGTTGTTGGGTCTGCAGAGGGGCATTTAAACAGGAATTTGCAGCCCTCTGGTACCTTGTAAAACCTGTTTGGCCTTTTGGGGGCAAAAGGTTGGGAGTGAGGACACTTAAAGGCTGCAGAAAATGCATCCAA
>NC_056726.1:1349919855-1349947355 GCF_019279795.1 Protopterus annectens | reverse complement strand
ATATACGATATATTGATATATCATATATATATAGCACTACTATATACACATATTATTAAAATTTTATATATAGGCAATAATTAGAATCATATATATATATAATCAATAAAATATATATATACATATATATTAATATATATTCATATTATATATCATATACATATATATATACATATACACAACGGATTATACTATATACATTATTATATATTATATATATATAAATATATCATATAGTATATTACAATATATACATATATATATATATATATATATATATACAATATATATATATTCCATTATATAGATATATACTAAATATTAATATATATATAATATATAAAATATCAATAAACCTACATATATATATAATATACAAAATCAATATATAAAATATATATATATACTATAATATTATATATCCAATAATATATATATATATCAATATACCCCACATATATAATATATATATATACAATAGACCATAATAATTCACAATATATATTATATATACATATATATATATCATAATATATATATATATATATATACAACATTATATTTTGAAAAAATTTGAACCACAGAATATTAATAATATATATAATAAAAACCCCAATACATTTTTTAAAATTATAAACAATGATATCCACACATTTATTTACATGTGATATAAGAATTTTTGAAATTATGATTAAACAAGTTTATTTTTACATATAATCATTATAAGAATTTAAAGTATATTACTTAATTTAATATCTAAAAATTTTAATAATTAAGTTTGGCTTTTAAATTTATTGTTTTTAATAGGAATGCATCATTAAAATATAAAATATATATTTCCCAATTCTTAAAACATAATATATATATATTTTAAATGAAAATTACAGGAAAAACCTATTTAGATAATCTTAACATTTATTAATTATCCCCTCATTTACATGTTTAAAATACACACAGTAATTAATTAATTAATACCAATGTATATATAAAAACAAAAATCTAAGGTATGGACAAATTTAGATAAAAATATTAAGAAGAATTATTAATTTTAATTATAAAAAATAAAGTAACTTAAAGGTGAAAACCAAAGTGAATTCAGGTACTTAAGAACCTAAGCAAAGGAATTAATTAATGTTTAATGATGAAGTGGGATGTTCTCGGTCAAGTCAGGACTAATGCTTACATTTAATTTAATATATGAGTATAGTTTACATTGATTTTCGTTTACTTCATTTAGACCTATGAGACTTTGGGCACATGAACTTCTTCTCTTACAGTCGTCGGAGTTGCTTCAGCTGGTCAATCCCTTAATTTTATGATATTTGTGAATGTAGAATTTATTTACTGCATGAATTTGTTTTCTAGTGTCTGATTTAATGGCGCCCTTCACTGTCATTCTTGTCTATCAAACGTCATTTTAATAAATTTTAAATAAATTTATCTTCTTTTTAAAATTTAATATATATCTCATATATAATATGGATAAATTGTAGGTAATGCTTTCCAAACTTTTAACCAGCCAGAATTTTGTTTCCTTTAATAGTTCCTGGCTCAGTCCTAAACCTAATGCCTGGGTAAGGTTTATCACAGTTTTTTGAAAAGTTAGCCTGCTAATTGGCTGAATCTTTCAGAGCACAATTTGGACAGGATTCTCCAAGCACTTTTGTGTTGTGGTAGGTTTGACCCCTGAATTTTCCTAGGATGGTTTCAGGCAAGCATTCATCAATGGGGTTGACATGGCCTTGTATTTTGGGGAACACCTTAGTATAACCGTCAGCTGGATTCTTGCTGAGCTTTAGCTGTTAGGATTTTGGTGCCCAAAAAAACCCCAGTAAAATTAAAATTTAAAAAACCCAAAAGGTATAAAAAACCCCCAACCTGGGGGGGATGGGGGAAAATTTGAAAAAAAAAAAACGGGGAATTTCTGTCAGAAAATTTTTTTAATTAAAAAATTAAATTTTTAAAAAAAGGGGTTTAAAAAAAAGTGAAATTCCAGGGGGGAAAAAAAAAAAAGGGGGGGGGAGTCTGGGATTTTTGCTTGGGGGGGGGGTCCCTGAGTTAAAAAGGGATTTGTTTAGAATAGTGGGGGGTCGGTCAAATCAAGAAAAATGGGGGTTTGCAAAAAAATTTTTCCCCTTTTTTTTAAGTTTTTTAAAAATGGGGTCTGTAAAAATTTTATCATTTTTTGGGAAGGTCTGTGTAAATGACCCATTTTTTTTAAAAATCCATCCCTTTTTGGAAATTAACCTTTAATTTTTTTAAATGCCTGTTGTATTTTATTTTAAAATTTTGGGAAAAAAATTTTTTCCTTTCTCATTAAAGTCTTTTAAAGTAATTTCTTCTTGAGTTTAAAACCCCTTTGAGAGCAAAATTTATTTTTTTAAATTTTCTTCAAAAAAAGGGGGGTTTGGGAGGGAAAAATTTTTTAAAACCCCTTTCCATTTTTTCCAACCCTTTAAAAAATTTTATTTTTTTTAAAAAAATTTTCTAATTCATTTTTTCCAAAACTTTTAAGGAAAGTTTGGTGCCCATTTTTTTTTTAAAAAGATTTTTCAGTAGGTTTTTCCCAAAGGGTTTTAAATTTTTTGTTTTTGGGAAAACTGTTTTGGGGCGGTTTTTTTTTTGGAAATTTTGGTCCCCCCATTTTTCAGGGAAATTTCACATGGTTTACCCCTTTTTTTGGGGGGTTTTCCAAACCAATTTCCCCCACTTTTTGTCTTTGTTTTCATTTTAGGGGTTAAAAAATATTTAAAATTTAAATTTAAAAAAATAAAAAAAAACCAACATAAATTTTTAATATATAATATTAAAAAACCAAACCCCCAAAAAATTTAAAACTTTTCCTTTTAAAAATTTTAATATTTTTATTAAATTTTAAAAATTTAATTAAAAATATATTTAAAAATTATATTTTAATTAAAAACAAAACCCCACCAAAAAACCCAAAATGATTTTTTTAAAAAAATTTTTTACCAAAACCAAAAATAAATTTATTTGTAATTTTATTTTAAATTTAAAAAGGGGTTTTTTTTTTTTTAAAAAAATTTAATTAAAATTAAAGAAAAAAATTTTAACCCCTCAAAATTTTTTTAAAATTTTTTTTTTTTTTTGGTTTAACAAAAAAAAGGGTTAGGGGGTTCCATTAAAAACTAACCAAAGTTGGATGTACATTGAGGATATTCATTGTCCAAACTGTGGCAAAGATCAATGTAAAATGTGTTGAATAGTAGCAAAGATGACCCTGTTACCTTCACAGCACTACAAACAACAGACACATCATAATTATTATATATACTATATATTTAAAATATTTTAAAATATATTATATATCATATTTTATTCGAGCCAGGATTTAGTACGTGTTTCCATTGTTAGTTCTGGTCTGCCAAGGCATTAATATTGGGTAATCATCCTTGAGGTGCACCTTATTAGGGAATTTTCAACACTCTGGCAGGAATCTATCCCAGCCTTTTTTAGGTAACCTGGGTGTTGTGGTATTTTTTGGGATGCATCATTTGTTGCTGGCCTGTTTACAGGATCCTGGTTGAACGAGTCAGCGGAGTTTATAGCCATGGCTCTGCTTGAGCCATGTCCTCTGGTGTATTCTGGTTTCGGAGGGCTTAGGACACCTGGGGATATTAGGTTAGAGTAGCTAGGCCTACCTTTTGTCGGATCACCTTGGTTAGTGGCTGGATTTCTAACCATGGAGGTTACTTTGGGTCAGTCTTCACTTCCTTTAGGGTAACTTTGACGTTTAGGGGATGATTGCCTTGCATGTAGGCATGTTTGACCAGTTCTGTTATGAGACCTGAGATGTCTTAGTGAGACAATATAGCCTATGCATGCAAGGTCGTGTCCCCTTGTGATGGAATAACCACGGGGCTTGTGGCTGGGAAGCATTTAACGGTTTAGGTAGTAGTCCTTTACCATGTGGTCGCCGGACAGTTCGGGTTTGTTAGGCGTACTTGTCTTACCTGTGGATGTTTGGCCTTTGGGTAGGGGTGGTGCACTCCTTCTGCCGGTTGCTAAAGTCCAGGTTTGGCATTCTGCCTAACAGCGACTGGATCATGTTTGATTAATGCTTGTTATGATCCATGATTTCTCAGACCGATATTATAGGGTAGTTCGGTCGTGGGTCCTTTGGATATCATTGCTGTTCACCTTTGAATTTTAGAGTTTAAACAGTGTGTTTAGGTGAGGGGTTAGTTCATCTTTGAGCTCATGTAGGATGCAGCCTGGGACATCGTCCGGGTCCCATTGATGCTGTATTTTTGGCTTTGGAGAGGGCTGTTTTAACCTGAGTGTCTGTGCTTTCAGGGGCACTACATTCTTCTGGTATAGTTATGGGCCCTTTTGGGGGTGAGGGGGGGTGAAGGTTGCACTGAACCTGTCTGCCAGGATGTTGGCGATATCGGTCGGTTCAGTGTATTTTGTGCCATTCTGCACTAACTCCGAGCAGATCTGAGAATTGCCACTTAGATTCTTGACATAGCTAAAGAATGCCTTGTGGTTATCTTTAGAGTCCATGGCAATTTTTCTTTCAAAGCTAGCCTTGGATAATTTTATGAGGGAACGTAGTTTCTTGCTGATACTGATCAGGGATGTCTTCCCTTCTTGGGATTTTACTCTTTTCTGTACTAGTTTCCTCCTTCTACTGTATAGCTTGTTTATGGCAGGGGCCCACCAGACTGGTTTCCTTTTCTTGGAGGAGTGAGTCTTTGTTTTGTTTGGGATTGCACGATCCATGCATTCTTGTAGGTGCCTGTCGAGTGCATTAGTAAAGGATTTTGCAGCTTGGACAGCGTTATTCTTTAGCATGGGGGCTTTAAAACTTCCCACCTCGGTCTTAAGTAACGTGAAGTTTGCTTTTGAAAAGTTTTTCACGGTGGTTTCTTTGACCCGGTGTGGTGGCGGAATGTGGATATCCAGAGTGATTAGTTTATGATCAGATCTAACCAGCGAAGGGTTGACCTCTGGTGTGGAACCCTGGTCTCCCATGTTGGTGATGACCAGGTCCAATATGTTGTCACCTCTGGTGGGGGTGTTGACCAGTTGATCCAGGGCGTTTGAGTTTAAATTCTGTGAAATGTTGGGCAAGGGAGTTTGTACTTGAGTAGTTCTCCCAGTTAATGTTTGGGTAACTGAAATCACCCAATATCAGGGTGTTTGGTAGGACCTTTATGTTTCCCAGTGTTTCCAGGAATGCGGAGTGGCGGGTCCTGGGACATGGTGGGTGATCTGTAGCAAGCTATAATTTGAATAGCAGTTTTGCCCGTTGTTAGTTGCACATGAATGAGCTCTGAAGCACTGTGCTGTGCCACTAACCTGGAGGTGTGGGTATCCTTGATGAATATGGATACTCCCCCGCCTTTTGTATTTCGGTCTGGATTTTGTGGCCGAAATGTATGGTATGAGTTGTAGCCTGGTAGTGCTGGGGTGGACTCTGGAGCCTTAAACCAGGTTTCTGTTACTGCACATATATTGATTTTCCCCATATTGAGGAGTGCCTTGAGTGTATGCATTTTGATGTTTAGACGTCTGGCATTGAGTAGCATTATCCTCAGTTTTTTGTTACTTGTGCTATTTACAGTGGTGGGTTTATCTTTTGAGCCTTGCCTAAAAAAGGCACTATGGGGGTGGAAAGAGCCTTGGCCATTATTCAAAAGCCTAAGGGTGACAGGTGCAAGCCTTCTCTAGTGAAGCAGCATGACTTGTCAAGCATGTCATCCCAGGCTGACAGACACTGGATTGCCTTTGAATGACACCAGAAGCTTAGCCAATTGTTGAAATTGATAATTTTTTCTCTATACAGTGGTATCATTCTTGGTGAGGGCAGGATGCTACTCAGGGTCAGTGTCATACCGGCCTGGGCTACGTGATCAGAGAGCTCCTCCATGTCTCTTTTCAAGTAGTCCAGGGAGGTATGGCTCAGGTCATTCACACCAACATGGACAATGACAGAGTCATATTTGTACTTGTTCTGGAGTGACCTGAGTGCTTGTGTTATGTGGCGGATCCTGGCACCTGAAAGGCAGCTAACAGTAACCTTCTCCTTGTTCAGCCTAGTGAGTGGGACATCAGTGTGCCTGACTATAGAGTCACCTATTACTAGTGTGTTGGGTATGTTATTTTGCCTTAAGGGCTGTGATTGTGTGGCACACTGGTTTTGTGAAGCATGTGTTTCATGGTCTATGTTGGGGGGGGGTGGAAGTTGCTTGGATGTCTGCTTTGAAGGTCTCTGTTGCTTTTGCAGATTTTTATTTAGAGGCTCCATGTATGTTTTCATGTATTTATGTGTGTTTTTGGTGCAGGTTTCATAGATCTTTGTGAGACTGGTGGTGTGCTGCAAGTAATTCCCTTCTCCTTTTGACTGCCTGGTCCAGTCTTGGGTTGAGACAGCTTAGCCTCCAGTTTGGCTGTATAATTGCATCTCTCGCATGTAGTAGTGTTTGGTGGAAGGAGGAGAGGGTTGTCTGTGTACATGAGGCAATTGTAACATTGCCTCAAAATGCCCAGATTCACCAGTTGGACCAGAGAGTACACCTGAAACTGCCCTTTGGACATGCCTGGGTAAGTACTGTGAACTGTTTTACTGACTGGCTGGTAAGGTCAAATAGAGAGCCTTGTCCTTCTCTACAGTATAGGGGGGTCTATTGCTAAGGTTTATTAGTGCTTGCTATGAGTTTTGAGCAAGTACCGGGATGAGAAGTCAATAGTTTGAGTGCTTAAGTTGAAAATTTGTTTAGTTCCAAGGGAAAAATTAAAGAGTAGACTTTGTGGAGCCGGGAATAGTTATACCCTAGCTAACCGACGCTGCCTGGTGCGCAAAACCGTGCAAATGCGGGTTTTATAGCAGGGAAATGAAAGAGATAGAAATTAGACAAAATGGCCAATAAACTACTAATTTCTGGGCTGAAACCACTCCTCCAGGGACAGATAGGCTGCTCAAAGGATCCTCTCTCACAGTTAACAGAGACACTTCCTTCTATCCAAGTAAGGTATGGACAAACACAGAAACTTGTAACACAGCCCTGAATTCAGCACTAACCTGAAAACTGGACTATACTAGCTTAGAAAGGCAGGAAAACAAGTATTTTTTTTTCCAGAAAATAGTGCAGATACAATCAAAAACACATTTTAAATGCACAGAAATGGCTACCACACTTGAGTGTGTAGCCTACAACCGTTAAAACAGGTAATTTAAACACAAAAACAAATTTGTTACAGTGCAGGCAGTAAAATAAGTACAATATGTAGCTTAAACAAGCTTTTTAAATCACAGAAACTCTAGAAAATCGGCGTTTTAGGAGGAATTAGCTGAAGGCAGCAAGAAAATGCAGAAAAATGATACTTAATCACTCCAAAGTCTCTCTTTTGGTGAAATTCAGTCATGAAATATTTTGATTAATTTTACCAAGAAACACTTTAAACAATTCTACCCCCCCCCATTCCACATAAAACCAAATCAATATTGTGTTTATACAATTTAACATTGTGAAACAGGGGTAGATTAATGAAAATCATACTTTCCCACCAGCATCGTACCATATTTGTGAATTCAGGGGCCACTTTAGCCCCCACTGCAACAGCTGTAACTTGCCAGTTAAATGGATTCTTCAAACAAGTTATTAGCAAGTTCGATTTCCATTAAAGTACAGACAGTCCTAATACTAATATTATCCAGATGGTGGAATTTATCTATATACAACTTAATAAATTCCAACCTGTCCTCTTTGTCTATATTTGTATAAAGAGATATAACATCTCCAGTACCTAATAAATAACAGTCATCGACAGCAAAATTTTACACACAGTCCAAAAACAACCAAGAATCTTCAATATAAAATTCTCTTCTCTGTACTAAAGGATTTAATACACTATCCAAATAATGAGAAACTTTAGTGGTTTTATACCAGGGGACGGGGGGAAGAAACTATAGGCCTAAAAGGCGGACTAACAAAGTCCTTATGTATCTTAGATATTCTGAATATTTTTCCCAACTACTGCTGTTCCACTAACAAAAATTCGTAGATTGTAAAAGTAATGTACCCCTGGTTGAATAATTCAAACAATACTTGATTAACTTCTCTACAGCAACTCCTAACATAACTGACTTTCAGACATTTAGAATCATTCAACATGTTTCCATCTGTACTTTATATTTATCTTGATTCATCATAACCAAGCCACAGCCTTTATCGGCTTTCATGTATCCAAGGTGTTTACAACTGCATAAATCCATCATAACTTTATGTTCTTCTTTATTTACATTGAAAACATTTTGTTCACGTTTATTTTTAACTAATACATCAAAATCTTTATTATAAGACTTTAAAAATACATTAAATGCATTGTTGAACAGGGGATTAAAAAGTACAGTTTTGTACCTACCACAAATGTAGATGTCCGAGAGGTATGCATCTGCAGTCCTAACAAATGGGTTGTCCTGCCTCAGGCAGCCCTTCGGTCGGCCGGATTCCAAAGTCTGGGTCTGGCCTCGGCTGATGTCGCACTTCACCCGACGTCATAGCTGCTGTGAATTGGGTATAAAGGCATCAGCCGACGCCATTTTTCTCAGTGTTTCTTGCCCCAGATGCCAGGTGCCCTCTAGGAAGGCTAAAGTTGGATAAATGTAAATGATTCCAAACAGTAGAGAACAAACAAAAATAAACATGTATATACATATATACAAACAAATACACCATAATAGATTCCCCCAGCTAGCTACAAGATGGGCAAATACCCTAGGAGTACCACAGAGGGGAAGGAGGGTGGGTAATCTTGACTGCAGATGCATACCTCTCGGACATCTACATTTATGGTAGGTACACAACTGTACTATGTCCTTCAAGGATGCATCTACAGTCCTAACAAATGGGTAGATTACCATAGCCAAACTGGGGGAGGAGGCACTAAGATGATTATGGTGCAGTTAAGATCCCTTGCAAAACAGCAGTTGCAAAACCTGCTCGGGATCTGGAGTATAAAGGTAGATTATAATGCTTGGCAAATGTATGCACGGAGCTCCAAGTAGCAGCTTCTAAAATGTCTTTGGTAGCCACTCCTCGTAAGAAAGCTGTAGTAGTGGCTGTAGCCCTTGTGGAGTGAGGTCTGATGTACTCTGGAGTTGTCTTTCCATGAAAAAAGTAACAAAATCTAATGCAATTTCCTATCCATTTTGAGATTGTCTGTTTTGAAATTGCTTTTCCTTCCATTCCTGTTGCATATGCTACCAGAAGCTGGTCAGTTTTTCTATTGTTCTTGGTTCTGTCCAGATAGTAGCGCAATTGCCTGTGCACATCCAAGGTATGTAGTAGTCTTTTCCCCCCTGTTCTGTGGGTTGGGGAAGAATGTTGGTAGGTGGATTGCTTGGTTCAATGATACCCTGGAGACCACTTTTGGCATAAAAGTAGGGTTATTTCTCAAGGACACTCTATCCTGATGGAAGATAAGGAAGGGCTGTACTGCCATTAATGCCTGTAATTCAGAAACCCTTCTTGCTGAAGTGATTGCAAGCAGGAAAGCAGTTTTCCAAGATAAGAACTGTAATTCTGCTGTTGCTGCTGGTTCGAAAGGGGGAAGTGTTAACTTTTCCAGCACAAAGTTAAGGTCCCATGTAGGCAAAGGTGGCTTCCTTGGAGGCTTTACATTTTTAATTCCTCTCAGGAACTGTCTGAGTAGAGGATGAGAGAAGACTGGAGGATCCATGTTGTATTCTGCTGAAATTGCTGATGCATGAATCTTAATGGAGGAGTAAGACAGGCCATTGTGGAAAAGTTCTGCTAAATATTCCAGGATGTAAGCTATGTTTGCTAATGATACATTTTCTCCTTTTGCTGCACTCCAAATGAGGTATCTTTTCCATTTGGCTGAATAAGTCTTCCTTGTGGAGGGTCTGCGAGCCTCCAGGATAATGTCTTTAACCCTCTGAGATAGATCTGGGTTATTTTGTTTTATGTAATACTCCAAGCAGCTAGTTGCAGTGTTTTCAAGTTTGGATGTAGGATCTTGAAGTTGTTCTGTGTTAGCAGTAAAGGAACTAGAGGTAGAGGCCATGCGTGTGTCCGAGACATACTCCTCAGTAGCGGGTACCAATGCTGCCTCGGCCAGTCTGGAGCTATCAGGATGATCTTTGGGTGATCTTCTTTGATCTTCAGTAGCACTTTGTGCATCAAAGGAAGAGGTGGGAATGCATATGCTGTCAGGTTTTCCCAACTGAAGGAGAGGGAGTCCACCTTCCAAGCAAGTGGGTGGTATGTCCTTGTGCAGAATTTCCTCAATTGGTGGTTGTGAGGGGATGCGAACAGGTCTATTTCTGGTAGTCCCCATTTCTTTGTAATGGATTTGAAGATGTCTGGATGCAGCATCCATTCGTGGGCATCCGTGGTAGTTCTGCTTAAGGTGTCTGCTAGTATATTTTCTTTCCCTGGCACAAATATGGCCTGGAGCTGAATGTTGAGGTTCAGGGCCACATTCCACAGGTCCATTGCCATCCGGCATAGAGGATATGAGTGTGTGCCTCCTTGTTTGTTGATATACCACATGACTGTGGTGTTGTCCGTCCTTATCAGCAAATGACCCTGTTGAAGAAACGGTCTGAATGTCTGAATTGCCTGTTTCACTGCCAGCATCTCTTTTGATTTATGTGTAGGTTCAGCTGGTCTTGTGTCCATAGGCCTTGTATACACTTGTCCACCATGTGTGCCCCCCAACCGAGGTCTGAGGCGTCCGTGGTGATAGTCTGGCTTGGGTGAGGCTTGTGGAAAGGCAGTCCTCTGTTCAACTGACAGGCCTGAGCCCACCACAGGAATTCTTGCTTCAGGCATGGAATTATTGGAATCTGGGCTTCTAGACTGTGCTTGTGTTGAGACCATAAATTCCTTAGGTACCATTGCAACTTCCTCATATGCAGTCTGGCATGTGGAATCAATATTATACAGGATGCCATGTAACCCAGGGCTTGCAGGACTTTCCTTGCTGTAAGCTGGTTCTGTGTTGTTAATGCCATGAAATAGAGTGGTAGTTGCTTTTGCTTTTCTGCTGTGAGAAATGCCATCTGATTTGAAGTGTCCAGTTCTGCACCCAAGAATGTTATCCTTTGGGATGGCACCAGCCTTGACTTTTTCATGTTGACTGTGTATCCCAGGGCTTGCAGTAGTTGTATAACCTTTTCCAAATCTTTTGTTAATTTGGTCTTGTTGTCCGCTTGTATTAGGCAGTCGTCCAGGTATGGATAAATCTGAATTCCCTGAAGCCTGCAATGAGCAATTACTGATGCCAGGCATTTCGTGAATACTCTGGGCGCAGTAGATAAGCCAAAGGGCAATGCTGAGAACTGATAATGCTCTGATCCTGCAAGAAATCTGAGGTATCTTCTGCAATCTGGTCGTATAGGGACGTGCAGGTATGCCTCCTTGAGATCTAGAGTCACCAGCCAAGACTCCTTGCCCAGCATGGGAAGAAGTTGCTGTAGGGTCAGCATTTTGAATTTTGGAACAGTGACATATGTGTTCAGAGCGGACAGGTCGAGAATAGGTCTCCATTGGTTTTCTTTCCTTGGTACCAGGAAAAGTCTGGAGTAAAATCCTTGTCCTTGTTCCATAGACGGTACCTTTTCTATAGCTCTCATCCTTAGTAAGTGGTTGATTTGTTCTAGAGCGTTTGTTTTTTGGTTTGGTGGTAGGTTTGGCATTCCTCTCTTTTTTGGTAGAGTGTGGAAGTGAAACCTGTAGCCTTTGTCTATTGTCTGTAAAATCCATTTGTCTCCTGTAATATAATGCCAGTTTACGGAAAATAAGGCTAGCTTTCCGCCTAAGGATGCTTCCAGTTGTTCCCTGGTAGGCGGTATCAGAGTCAAGTCATTGTGCTTATCCTGTGGAAGTGGTAGTAGCTGGATCTGTGGCAGTACTTCTCTGGTTGTTAGGCTGCCACTGACGTCCCCTGTAGGCACCTCTGGATTGGCCTCTGCCTCTTGGGCACCTATTTCTGCCCCTCTGTGCTCTGGAAGTGTCTGAAAAGGACCAATTCTTCGAAGGCCAATTTCTACTAAACCTCGGAGGCTGGACCTGTAAGAAATCCTTGACTGTTTGGACAGATTTTGCTTTTTCTTCCACCTTCTTTAGCACTTGCTGTGCAGGGGAGCCAAACAAACTTTGTTTCTCCATGGGAGCATCTAGGAGCTTTGACTTTACATGGTCTGGTAAGGATTGCTCTTTTAACCATGCATGCCTTCTGATCACTGTACCAGTCATAGCTGATCTAAAGGAAGCCTCCAGTGCATCATAGCCGCATTTTAAGGAATGATTACTGACCTGCTGAGTGTTATGTACCAAATCCTGAAGGGACTTACAGTCTATAGGTACAGTTTTTTATATAGCTGGTCTAAAAATTCCTGATACTGAATCATGTGGAATTGACAGTTTAAGGCCCTAGCCGAAAGAGTAGCAGAAGTATAAACTTTTTTACCCCATCTCTCTAATGCCCTAGATTCTCTTTCAGAGGGGAGGGGGTTTTTGGCAGAGGCAGCTGCTACAGCTTTGGGGCCCTGTGAAATAGTTTCAGGATCTGCAATAGGAGCCTTATACAAGTGAAAGTGTGTGTGTGGTACCCTGTAATATCTGTCGGGCTTAGCAGGGGCCGGGGGTAGAGAGTCAGGGGCAGTACAAGCATCATTAAATGCATCATCCACAACTGTTAGTACTGGAGGAATGGCTAAAGGCCTGTGCTGTGGTAAATGTAAAAAGGTCCTTAGCCTTTTCCTTGAATCTGAAAAATCCTGGCCCTGCCATTGAAATTGCTCTCTCAAAGCATGCAGGGTTTCCCCAAAAGAAAATTCCTCAGGAGGAGAGGCAGAAGGGATGGAGTCTTCTGCATCAGAGTCCTCATATGGAGATTAAGGGCCTTCTGGAGGATTTGAGTTTTCTGAATCATCCGAGGAATAATCAGTTGAAACTGGCTCAGGGGGCTCTGCTCTAGGCCTCTTCTCTGAGGGGGTTGAGAGGCCCTGTCAGGGTGAGGTTGGTATCCCCTGATCAAGGAAATGAGATGCTCAGCCAGGCTGAGCATTTTGGAACTAGAGGGAGGCCTGTGTGAGGGGATTTTAGCAGGCAAGGCCTTAGAAGTTTTAGCTGCTTTAGCCCTGGAAAAAGCCTTGATAGACATAGATGCAGGGGGCCTAGCAGCTCCACGTGCAGGAGTAGATACATCTAAAGGAATAGTATCTGATAAATCCTGGGAACCTGCAACAGCAGGGGAAATTTCAGTAGCAGATTCAGCCATGCTGTGTGAGGCCTCGGCTATAGGAGGTATGCTTCGGCCGAAGGAAGAACCGTGGACTCGGTTTCAGCCGAAACCGAGACACTCGCGGTTGGCTTAACCGTGGTTTCGGCCGGAACCGCGGACCGCGAGTGTCGGTCCTTTTCCTTACGCTTTTTAGCTAATTGTGAAGTTGGAGTATCCGACGGCATTTTGTAAGCAAAAGCGGAGCCGAAAAACTCCTCTGCAAACTCCGACCGACGTCTAAGTGTCCGTTGGTTGAAGGAAGCACAGGCTAGACAAGCTGCTACGTCGTGGTCTGGGCCTAAGCAAGGAAGGCAGTAAGAGTGGAAATCCTTATGAGGTATTTGTTTCCCACAAGTTAAACAGTTATTTACTTTTTCTGACATCGGCTGAGGCAAGAAAGAGTCCCCAACGGGGCACTTAGCTTTTTAGAAGTCTTCGGTAGTAGTAATCTCTGGATCTGACCGACTGGCACTTGCGAACAGCTTCTGCTTCGGGCACCGCGCGGCAAGAAAGACTGAGGAAAATGGCGTCAGCTGATGCCTTTATACCCAATTCACAGCAGCTATGACGTCGGGTGAAGTGCGACATCAGCCGAGGCCAGACCCAGACTTTGGAATCCGGCCGACCGAAGGGCTGCCTGAGGCAGGACAACCCATTTGTTAGGACTGCAGATGCATCCTTGAAGGACATCAGCTAGGTTTTCTAATAGTTTCATCACTTAAAATACTATACACTTTATGCAAAACAAATTTAAGATTTAATTTTCTCACAAAAGTTTAAGATTGACAAGATCAGTGTAGCAAGCTCTTTTACTAGGAATAAAACTAAACCCTTTAAATAACACACTAGTTTCATGTTCATTAAACATGTAAGAGGAAAGGTTAAAAACAAGGCAGCAGGTTCTTAGTGTCCCCCAACACTTTCTGCCCCTCTTTTCTACCCTCTGTTCACTCTGGGATTCTATGATACAGTCTGAATTCTTTGACAGGATCTCAGTCAGAAAAAAGCAGACTGTTGATTCAGGGTGTTAAAGCTGGACCCCGCCTCTGAGGTGGACGATTCACAAACAATAGAAATATTTACAGTCTCATCAGGAACATTTACACTTAGGGCCTCACTACTGTGTTCATTACAATTACTGGACCCAGAAAAATTAATCTAATTGGGTTACATTACTTCCAAAAAATGGACCAATGCCACTGGCTGAAACTTTAATATAAGTAGCAAGCCCAATATTAGAAGAAATTAAATATGCTTGATTACTGAAATAAGCTCATATATCTCTGTCCAGCTTTTTACTCTTTTTGGCAAATAGTGTGTCAACATGTTTTCAAATTTTAATACAAATTCCTTCATACAGTGGTTGAAAATGTACACAGGAACGGTGGTATGCAATCGAATCACTGAATTGTTAAATTTCACTCTTCAAACCACCAATCTTAGTGCTACTATGTTTAATTAAAAGTTTTAATGCTTCCAGTCCAGTGTTATTATACAACTAATTCCTTGTAGATATTATCATTGTAATTAATACCATTTGGAAATTTGTACACACGTAATTCATTAATTTCTTTTCCAAATCACAGATGGACAACTTTACAGTTAACATCAGGAGCCCAGCTACAAACCACTCCATGTTCATTATCATTATAACCACTGTTGGAAAACAGATTAATGATAGAACCATGCACAAACCTTGTAACAAAATCACCTGGTGGAACAGCATCAAGAACAATAGTAGATTCACTGGACTGGGACCCACTATCTGACGGTGATCTCCGATTTCCTTCTATGTAACTGAAACCACCGGAATCAGAATAACCAACATCGGTCTGCAATCTCAGCAAAACTGAACTGACCTGCTGAATAGCATGATGGAATGTTTGTGACAATAACTGCAGTTCATTTGGTATACTGTGGACACTAGCATCTAAATTCAAGTCTCCACAATTGCCCATATCACCTCGTTTACATAAGGCAGGCAACTGCCACTGTTATTAGAGCCATTAGTCGCTATATTGTGAGCCATAACCAGAGTATAAATGACTAAGGAATTAGAAAAACCTCCAAACAAGGATTCACCACAAACGGACTAAAAACCTTGTGAATGCCTTTACAAAGCGACACTTGAAACATAAAAGTCAGTGGCAAAAACAGAGAAATAAATAAAACAAGAAGATAGACTTTTAGCGCTTTCTTTCCCTTTTAATACAATCGAACTCCATCAGAAATAACACAAACCATTTAGAGTTTAAAAATCCTAGCAGTATATTACATCACATCTCATTGAACCAATAAAATTTCAGATACAAACTACATGGCATGTTAAAATGCAATGACATCACTAAATTCTCTACTGAAACTTACAAAATTTAAAATGACCTGTGTGAATTAACCTATGAAACATAGTATGTTACTTCATTAAAGTTTTTCTAAAAACAAGAGTATGTGTCATAACATTTAAACCATCTTAATTTTCAATAAACATTTTACATTTATAGTTTCATTAAGTCCAAGAAACTTATCTGCTCTCAAAGTAATTTGCCATTTACATTCCCTGACTTCTAGTATAGTATTGTAACCATTTACAAATGCTGCATCATTTTGGTTTAGAATAAAAAAATGAAATTGGTGAAAACCTATACATTCACTGTAATGTTTGTTAAATCTTGGTCTTTGATGGCCATGAGATGTTCTAATACATTATCTGATTTTTCTCATACTTTTACCAACACAGAACTGCAGGCAGATACTTCATAAAGCGACAAACAATACAATTGCTTTGACAGTTATATCTACATTTCACTACAAAATTATAGTTGACATATCCAAAATAAATACTACTGGTATAAATAATATATATACACTGTTTGCAATTCATACAGGCAGAGGAACCTAAGTTATTACTAAATTCTTCCTCATACCCTATATTTTTTCAAACACTTGTTTCAAATTAGTAACCTTTCTGGCCACAATAAATGGTGTCTCTCCAATTATTTTAACCAACTCTGAATTACACGAAATTATTTTCAATTACTAGTAAAAAGAAGTTATGTTCTTACCATAACGTTCCATGTGGAGTGTTCATCTCGCCTTTGTTCTTACACACGGGTTCGGAGCCGATCCTCGGCTCCGAGTCAGCCGCATAGCAAAGCTCTGCATCTTAGAGAAGCTCGAGACCAGGCTATATCCCACAATCCTCCCTGCCATTACTCAGATCTAGTTTACAAGCAAACCAGACCAACGATAAACCTGAGGTGCTAAGGCTACATACCACCACAAAAATTCAGAGGCACTATCTCACTGATAAATTAACTAAAGGGTAACGAAATATACCCCATGAGGTAAGAGGCAATATACCTGGAAGAGGTAAAGACATGTGGACCAGACTCTAGTCCTATTCGTTCTTCCAAACACGTGAGGGAGGGAAGGGGGGGGATGTAAGAACAAAGGCGAGATGAACACTCCACATGGAACGTTATGGTAAAAACATAACTTCTTTATGTGAGAGTATTCAATCTCGCCATTTGTTCTTACACACGGGTAGCGTCCCTAGCTCCGTCACCCTGAGTGACTCATGGAAGAACATTCCTGAGCACAGTGGAACCAAAAGATGTCCTGTCTTTGGAGGCTTTGTCAACTCTATAATGAGCGATGAAAGTATGTGGTTTAGACCACGTGGCTGCTGCACAAATCGTGTCCAAAGGCAGGCGAGCTGCATGAGCCAAGAAAGTGGAAACGGATCTAGTAGAATGGCCCTTAGGTTTGGTGGGCAAGGTCTGATTCGACTTAGAATACACAAAAGCTATACAATCAGTAAGCCATTTAGAAAGCGTACGTTTTGTAACTGCCATGCCCTTTTTATTGTCTGCAAATGCAACAAAAAGTTGATCTGTTTTTTCTGTAATCCTTAGTCCTGTCCAAATAAAATCTTAGCTGTCTATGGACATCTAACTTGTGCAGCATATATTCCAACTTGCTGGTATGGTTTTTGAAGAAAGTAGGGAGTTCAATGGACTGATTAATATTTATGACAGAACATACCTTAGGAAGGAAAGACGGGTTTGTTCGTAAGGAAACTCTATCTGGGTGGAAAATTAAGTAAGGTGGTTTAACTGATAGTGCTTGCAGCTATGACACTCTCCGAGCTGAAGTAACCGCTACAAGAAAAAGAGTCTTCCACAACAAAAACTTCAGGAGGCAAGAAGAGGCTGGTTCGAAGGGTGGCAACATTAGTTGCGACAATAACAAATTTAAATTCCATGGGAATAAAGGGTCTCTGACGGGCGGTCGAAGATGGAAGGAACCTTTCATAAAAGCCTTACAAAGCCTGTGGGACATAATAGAAGAACCGTCCTCACCAACATGGAAGTTGGATATGGCCGTCAACTGTACTCTTAGTGTGGAAGTAGAGGCTCCTCCGTGGAAAAGGATGGATAGAAATTCTACAACTTTATGTAAAGGAGCAACCAGGGGGTCCAAGTGTTGGCTAGATGCCCACTACACAAAGCGTTTCCATTTACTCCTGTAGAGTTTTGTAGTGGAAGCCTTATGAGAGGCAGCCAAAATGCGTTGAACTGCCGGAGAAAGTATATCAGACCTTGCTAGGCGGGGAAGTGGAGCAGCCAAGCTGCTAGTTTGAGGGATAGAAGAGACGGGTGAGGAACTCCCGATGAATGTGTCAGTAGATCCTGGTACTGGGTCCAGCATCCACGATTCCTCTGTTTGATGGGCTCGAAGAAAGGGGAACCATATCTGTCGAGGCCAGAATGGGGCTATGAGTATAATTGTCCTTTCCAGGTTCATGGCTTTCTGAAGAAATTTGGGAATCAAGTGGGTAGGTGGAAATGCATATAGGAGACCCGGGGGCCAATCATGCATCAGTGCGTCCCTGGGGACATCCCCTGGAGGGGGTAGAAGGGCAAAATAGCTTCTGCATTTGGTATTCATCGGGGAGGCGAATAGATCGCAGCAAGGCTGGCCCCATTTGCGGAAAATTCTTTCCGCCACCTGTAGTTTGAGGGACCACTCGTGAGGTAACAGGATGGCTCTGCTCAACCTGTCCGCAATGACGTTGGATGACCCCGGGATGTGCGTTGCTATCAGAAAACAACCCGTGGACTCTGCCCATTGCCAAATTCTCATGGCCTCTCTGCATAATGGGTAAGATCTGGTTCCCCCTTGTTTATTTATGTACCAGACTACAGACATGTTGTCTGTCCGAACTGCTACTGTTCCTAGAGGTAGGAGGGTTTGAAAGTGTTGCAACGCCAAGAACACCGCCCTCATTTCCAGAACATTTATGTGCAGGTTGTACTCCATGTTGGACCATTCCCCTTGGACTGTTCTTCCCTGAAAAAGTCCCCCTCACCCTATCAGAGAAGCGTCCGTGGTTATCGTGGCCGTCGGATTCGGTAGAACAAATGGACGACCCATAGTGAGATCCTGACTGAACACCCACCATGAGAGGTCTCGCTTGCAAGAATCTGTTATCAGAATGTCGTGCGTTAGGGGTAACTGCTGGAACGACCACTGCGTGAACAGCAGCCATTGGAGGAGCCTCATGTGCATTCTCCCCACAGGAACTGCAATCAGGGACGCTGCCATGAGTCCCAAAACCTTCAACACCAATTTGGCCAGGGCTTTCCTGCATTGCAGAAGAAGAAGAACCTGTTCCTTGAGGGATGAAGCCCTTACTTGAGGGAGCTTTACCAGTGTTAAGCACGTATCTAGGTCTGCTCCGATGAATGAAATATGCTGTGAGGGCAGTAATGCAGATTTTTCGAAGTTTATGGAAATCCCTAGGTGGGAACAAAGGTTGACTGTATAGTCTCTGGCTTGTATGAGGCGACGCTAGGTGGTGGCGGTGAGGAGCCAGTCGTCCAGACAGGGAAACACCCGGAATCCTAGACATCTCAAGTGAGACGCTACCACTGCCATGCATTTGGTGAATACCCTGGGGGCCGAGGTGAGCCCAAAGGGCAGGGCTCAAAATTGAAAATGACTGGCTCCCAGCCGGAAGCGCAGGTGATCTCTGGACGGTCTGGCCATCTTGATGTGGTAGTACGCGTCCTTGAGATCTATCGAGCACATCCAGTCGTCCTTCTGCAAAAATGGAAGGATCGATTGAAGCGTGACCATCCGGAACTTTGCCTTCTTCACGAAGGTATTGAGATTGCTGAGATCCAAAATGGGTCTCCAGTCCCCTGTCTTTTTTGGAACTAAAAAGAACCTTGAGTAAGTTCCGGATCCTTCTTGGTCCGCCGGGACTGGCTGAATGAATCTTTTTTTGAGCAGCTTTGAAATTTCTATTGCTGCTGGGCCTCGCAGACGGGCTGGCACATCTGGAAACCTTCTTTGTTGGGGTGGGGTTGACATAAAGGGGATTTTGTATCCTATAGTTACAATGCTTTTTACCCAGGAGTCTGAGGTGAGAGTTAGCCAGGCCTGTGGGTATAAAGCCAAGCGACCCCCGACTGCCTCCAGAGCAGGACAGTCGGGCCCCCACTCAGGAGTGCTGGAAAGGCTTACCAGGGATAGGATCTCTGTCGCCTTGGTTCTGCGGACCCCCTCTGCCGCCGGGGCGATGTCTTCCATGTCTGCCCCCTCTCTGCCTCTGGGGGGGGGGTCACTCTGTGTGGCCTGGAAAGATCCCTGAGTTTTACGGAACCACATTTTTCCGTCTCGTTGCCCTTTGGGGTACGGTCTAGATGGAACGGAAAAACGGACTCCGACAGTAGACAGAGTCTTTCCTTCTTGCTCACACCGAGTTAATGTCTCTTTCACTTTGGGCCCAAAAAGAGTGGCACCATCAAAGGGGGCGTTGGCGAAGGAAGACTTGAAGGCTTCCGCAAATGAGCACAGCCGCATCCAGGATTGTCTTCGTAGAGCAATCGCTGAAGCTGCGGCTCTACTCGACACTTCAGCCGCATACGAGATGAGCCTCATGGACGAGTTCACTATGGAGGTAAGGGTGTTAAGCTGTGCTGTTACCTTATCTGAAACAGCAGCATCTGTGTTACCCTGGAGGGTATCTCCCAGCTCCTTGATAAGATCCCTCTGTAGACGTGTAAAATGTGTCAAATAGTTTAGCGAACGCATGGAAAACGTCGCTGAACTAAAAACGCGCTTCCCGTATCTGTCCATAGTCCTAGAATCCTTATTAGGAGGATGAACAGAAGAGGAAGACTCAGACATCTCCTTTTTAGGGGCTGCAGCCACCACCATAGCGTCAACCGGGACTCCTTTGGTGAGATGTCTTGTCCTGGGGAGCGGTAATAAATTTGCTTGGTTTTCGAGGGACCGGTTCCACTGTGTCCGGTGTCTCCCATGCCCTTCAAGCAATCAAATCCATTAATTCATTGAAGGGCGGAGTAATCCAGGAGGTAGAAGGTTGAGCACCAAAAGCCTTCAGCAACACCGACTCGTCCTCAGTGGGGGCTAGGGACTGCCAATCACCCCTCTGTTTTAAAATCTCCAAGATGTCCGCAAATGAGAAATCCGTGGAGGGGGATTTTGGGGACCCCTCTGACTCATCCAAATCAGTGTCAGAAGTTAGAGATTCCTGCGGGCAATCTAAGTGCCTCCTCTTGCGCAATCTTTTCCTCAGAACCTCACCGGAGGGGGATTCCGGTGAGGCCTCCGAGGAACAGGGGGCACCCTCTGGGGGTGGCTGAGACAATGGTGCTCCACGCTTTGGATGTGTCGTGGGAAAAGAAACAGAGAGCGGCTCCTTAGGGGAGGGAGAAGACGCCTCCGATGAAGTGGTTGTCTGTGTAGACAAATCCTTCCTCATAAGGTCAAAAACCCCTGAACCTCGGGTCGAGGACCCCCCCGGTTCCGAAGAACATGGAAGAATCCCAAACACGAGGCCCATGGGTCTCGACCCCGAGGACGGAGCCGAACCAATCTGCGCCGAGGCCCCGAGAGGGAGAGTCTGCACCGAAAGGTCGGTACGACTCTCGGTCCCGGAACCAAGGAGAGATCGTCGACTCCGCGACTCACCTATAGGTTCCGAAGGAGTCGAGGTCAATGGTGTCGATCGAGCAATGGACAGTTTCGGCACCGAGGGCTCCACTATCATCGGCTCATCCTCTTCTGGCTCCGAAGACTGGATGGGTCTCGAAGGAGGACCTGTTGGAGATAAGGGAAGGCCTTCTAGTTTCGACACCAATTGGGGGGAAACTGCAATCAACTTGGAAAGGGCCGTGTTCTCCATAAGTTTCTGCACGACATGATCCACATCAGTATCGGATAACGGTCTGGAAGATCGGGTCGAAGGGGCCGAAGATGGCACCGACCGAAGAATGGAAGGTGGCGGTAGCTCCGACACCGGTTCCAAGACCTGGGGCTCAGTGAAAGATAAACGTTCAACGCTCGGCCCCGAAGTCTGTGGAACTGGCGAACGAACTTTAGAAGATGAACTCGGAGCCGATAACATGGGCTCCGACATCTTCGACCCCTTCGAGGACTTAGAAGCCTGGTCAGACTTATCCAAAGCCTCCTGGAAAGCAGGCTTAAGAAGTCCCCTGTCTATAAGTTTCCTGCGTCTATCTGTCATGACCCTCCCACTGAAGGAATGGCGTATAGAGCAATCCTCTTGCAAGTGGAGAGGGCCAAGACAGTAGACGCAGGAAGTGTGGTTGTCAGTGATGGACATTTTCTGTCCACACTGACATCTTTTAAAACCAGACTTGGCTTTCTCAGACATAATAAGCAAAAACACTTTTACTGTAAAAAAGAGAAATTTTAAACACTAACTATAATTAAGAGAAAAAAAAAAATATATATATATATATATATATATATATATATAGCTATAGTTTATAGAAAGGTAGGCCCCAAAGGGAAACCTATAAAAAAAACTAACTACACTACACACACACACACACACACTATAGTAAGGTCAGAAACTAAATTCTCAATAACTATAAGAACTATAAGAACTTTTAAACAAAACAATAACTATCTTATCTGTCAGTAACAAGTTTTCTCTGGTCCGAGCTCTCTTATCGATGTGACCCGTTGCAGCGGCAAACTAGATCTGGGTAATGGCAGGGAGGATTGTGGAATATAACCTGGTCTCGAGCTTCTCTAAGATGCAGAGCTTTGCTATGCGGCCGACTCAGAGCCGAGGATCGGCTCCGAACCCGTGTGTAAGAACAAACGGCGAGATTGAACACTCTCACATTAATTCTTTTAATAACCTGGCTGTCAGTATTCATGGAAAATGGAAATGCACATGCTCTAACTACTTCTACATTGGTTCCATCTGTATGATTTCACCTAATTTCGCAAGACCATTCCTTAAAATGGGTTGGAATTATATCCATTTCTTCTCAATAATTCCCTGACTTTCTTAAAATGGTTAACTGGGTGCCCTGGAATGGTTCCACATTTTGGTCTTGTGCATGTTTTGGGAGGGCTGATCTGGTCCTGGCTGGTGTGTGCTGTCATTTTTTGTTTGTATCCTGGAAATCCCTTGTTGCCCTGTCTGGGTGACATTATGCCCTTGGGGAGCAGGGCTCTTACAGGTTCATAGGTTCTCAGGTGTGTACTAGGCAAATGGCTATGGAGCCTTTCAAGCCTAGCCCATCGTGCCGCCCGACGTTAGTTCCCAGTGCCTCTATCAAGTAAAGCCACTGGAGTGATCCCCGGAGTGAACTTTCTATTTCCCATCCACTCATCAAGATTTCTCTTGAAGAGGGCCAGTGAGGTGCTCTGCTTGACATATATGGGAAGTCTATTCTAGAGCATGGGGAGTCTCTGTGTTACGAACCTGTCCCTCCAGCATGTTCTGTTGATTGTGGTAACGAGGTTGAGGTCCCTGGAGCGTGTGGTGCGGAGGGATTGGGATTTCTTTAGATGTAGCATTTCTAACAGAGCTGAGTCAGACATGGCTTTGTAAGTCAAGCAGAGATCCCCTCTTGGTAGATGATATGACACAAAGAATAGCTGGAGTTTGTTTGTCTGTCTGTGTAGGACATGTGTTTAAGGCTTAGGATCCTCTTCGTGAGGTACCTTTGTGGCCTTTCCAGCTGTTGCATGTGTCTAGTGAGGTACATGCCAAATGGGGCATTATACTCGATGACTGGCCTAATGAGGGAGTAGTAGAAAGAGATGATGACCTCTTTCTTCCTGGATGCAAAACCCTTCGTAATGAGATGTGCCAAATAGAAGGACTTGCTGACCACAGTGGCAATGTGGTGGCTGAAGGAGAGGTTGTTGTCAACCTGTGCCCCCAGATCTCTTATAACGCCTTCAGTGTTCAGTGGGCTCCCATTGATGTGGTAATTAGTGGGAACTAAGTTTTTCCCAAAGGGGATGATGACGCATTTCTTGGCATTAAACTTAAGGCCATGGTTTTGACACCAGTCATTGGTCTCACTGAGGCCTTTCTGCGGGATGTCTACATCACTTGGAGAGTTAATAATGGCTCCCAGCTTGCAGTCGTCTGCAAACTTGGTCAGCCAGAGTCCTTCGGTCTTGGCCTGGACTTTTGAGAAGTAGATGTCAAACAGGAGAGGACCCAGGACCGATCCCTGTGGGACTCCACTCGTGACTAGTCAGCAGTCTGACTTGGTGTCCACTACTTTCACACTGTGGGTTCTATCTGTGAGCCAACTGGCAACCCACTTAGTGATATAGGGGACAATACCTAGTTTGGTGAGTTTATCAATAATTCCTGAGTGGGGAATGGTATCAAAGGGCTTGGCCAGATTGAGGTAGGCTGTATGAACTGCCTTGCCCTCATCCACAGCTCTGGTGATGGACTCAAAGAAGTCAACCAGGTTGAGCAGGTATGATCTACCTTTCACAAAACCAAATTGAGTGGGATCTAGAGTCTGGGGATTCCCTATATCCTTGTTAATTAGGTCCATGATGATGCACTCCATAGCCTTACATATCAGACTCGTCAGGCTAATGGGGCGATAATTCCCAGGGCCTGTAGTTGCTCTCCCTTTATGGAGAGGGATGACTGTAGCAGTGCGCCATTCGGTAGGGACAAAGCCTGAGGTGAATCTGTGACTGAACAGGGCACACAGACGTGGTGTCAGTTCACTTTGTAGAACACATCCAGGGATATTGTCGGGTCCCATGGAAGCTGTATTCTTGACCTTGGACAATGCACCTTTAACCTGTGCTGCAGTAATGCTGGGTGCCTGGCATTCCTCCGGTAATGTGATTGGTTCTTTGGGGGGGAGAAAGGGTTAAAGTTGGCACTGAATCTGTCGGCCAGTATGTTGGCTCAGTATAGGAGATACCATTGTGAGTAACTCAGAGCAAACCTGGGTATTGCCATGAGGATTCGTGATATAACTATAGAAGGCTTTGTGGTTGTTTTTAGTGTCTGCCACAGTTCTGCCTTCATAGCTGGCTTTAGAGGTTTTGATGAGGGATCTCAACTTTTTGATGAGGCTAATAAGGGAGTTTTTCCAGTCTTGTGACTTCACCATTTTCTGCAACAGTTTCTTCCTTCTATTGTAGAGTTTATTAATGGCAGGGGACCATCAGATTGGCTTCCTTTTTTTTGGAGGAGAGCATCTTGGTTCTGTTGGGTATGGTTAGTTCCATGCATTCATGTACATGTTCGTACAGTGCATTGGTGTATGATTCGGCAGTCATGCATCTATTTTCCATTGACATGGGTGCCATGAAGTTAGCCACCTCTGTTTTTAGGAGCCCAAAGTCGTCTTTGGAGAAGTTTTTCATGTGGTTACCTTTGTGGGGGGTGTGGGTGACATGTGGGTTTCCATGGAGATTGGTTTGTGGTCGGATCTAACCAGGGAGGAATTGACTATTGGTGTAGAGCAACGGTTGCCCATGTTAGTAATAACCAGGTCAAGGATGTTGCTTCCTCTAGTGGGGGTAAGAATGCGCTAGTCCAAGACACTGGAATTGATGAAATTCAGGAAGCGTTGGGCCAGTGAATTGATGCATGAGTATGTTTCCCAGTAGATGGAGGGGTATTTGAAGTCACCTAGTATGAAAGTGGTTCCAGGGTGCTTAGGAATATGGAGTGAGAGTCTTGGGACATGGTTGGGGACCTATAGCAGGCTCTGACCTGAGTCACCATCTTACCCAATTTTATGTTATACCTGAAGTATCTCAGGTGCTTTATGCTGGGCTACTAATCTGGAGGTGTGCATATCCTTTATGAATACGGAGACACCACCTCTTTGGAGCTTCAGTCCATGTTCTGAGGCTGAAAGGTGGGTAATGAGTTATAGCCTGGTAGTGTAGGGGTGCTTTTTGCTGCTTTAAACCAGGTCACCGTTACAGCACAAATGTCGATGTTCTCCATTTTAAGAAGTGCTTTGAGTAAGTGCATCTTGAAATTTAGACTTCTAGCGTTGAGCAGCATGACCCTCAAATTGCATTTATTTACAGCTGTTACAGTGGTAATTTGGTCTTTGGAATATCGCCTAAAAAAGGCACTATAGGGGTGGCAAGAGCCTTAGCCAGTATCCAGAAACCCAGGGATGACAGATGTAGGCCATCTCTGGCAAAGCATCGAGGTCTGTCAATCATGTCATCCCAAGCAGACAGATACTAGATCACAGAAATCTGGATGAAACCAGAAACTTAGCCAATTGTTAAAGTCAATCATTTTCTGCATGTACTGCAGTATCATTCTGGGAGACGGTAGGATGCTGGTCAGGGCTATGGTCATACCTGGCTGGGCCACATAATCTGAGAACTCCTCCATATCTCTTTTCATGTAATCCAGGGAGGTGCGTCTCAGGTCATTCACACCCACATGGCCAGTGACAGAGTCATACTTGTACTTGTTGTGGAGTGACCTGAGTGCATGTGTCGGATTTTGGCACCTGATAGACAGCTGACTGTTATCTTTTCCTTATTCAACCTAGTGAGTGGAACATCAGTGTGCCTCACTATCAAGTCACCTATGATTACTGTATTGGGCAAGCTGTTTTGCCTTAGGGGCTTAGGTTGAGGGGCATACACTGTAGGTGAGCTATGTGTCTTGTGGTTTGTGCTGTGTTGTGGTAGTTGAGTGCATTTCTGCCTTGGAAGTCTCTGCTGTTTGGGTAGATTTTTACTGACAGCCTCCGTGAAGGTGGGTGTGTGGTTTGTGTTTTATGTGAGAGCTGTGATGGTGGGTGTTCTGGAGGGCTATGTGTTGCATGTGGTGTGGTGCAGGTGTTGACCTTCTCCTCTTGATCAGCTATTCTGGCCTTGGCTTGAGAGTGCATGGCTTCCAATCTGGATATATAAGTGCATCTCTCACAAATCTGAGTGTTGGGAGGTTAGAGGAGAGGATTTTCTGTGTACATGAAGCAGTTGCTACACTGCCTCAGAATGCCCAAGTTCACCAGGTTATTAGGAGAAAGCACAGGAAACTGACCTTTCGACATGCCAGGAGGGATGGTTGTTAATACTAAGTACTGCAGCCGTTTCCTTATATAGTCCTTTTACAGGAAAAATGTCACTCAAGGTATCTGAGTCTGTACAAAGCACTGCCAAGCACTTGAGGAGAAACTAGTACATAGACAATGAAAATTTAAGGATGAAGTATTTAGGCAGATATTCTGAAGTTAGAAAGAAATCAAGCAGTACTTACTGAAAAATAAAGAATTAGCTTGTCAAGAATGATGAAAAGAGGGGAGTCGCATGAATGGCTACTACTAATGCTGGTCTCAGCACAGCTTCACTCTACTGGGATACACTACTCATTTGCTTCTTCTCTCACCAGAAGCAAAATGTTAGCACCAATCCCAAGAAGAGAAGCAGGCCACTGCCTGTTTGGTGATCCAGGCTTGTCCCAGATGATGCAAGGGTCTGCAGGCTTGTAGTCTTTTTCTGGTAGATGCCTCGAATAGCAACCAGACCAATCAGATATGTTAAGCACAGACACTCACTCTCCAACCAGAAAGAGTCAGAAATCAATGCACTCTGCCCCTACTCTCACTAGGATCAGAATATAAGCACAGATTCCAAGCTGTCACCTATAAAGCAGTTATTAAGCTTTCAAGTAAATGCACTCCTTCTCCCGCCAGGAGAAAACAGAAGCACTAATCCCAAGATGACTACTGAGAGGCAGAATGTGGGCTCTCCAATAACTGGTGGTCTTGCAATAGATGCTTAAAGGTAAGATGAAAAAAATGGTTTATCCTAAACACTGCAGTGTGCACTAGAGGAGTTAGATGTGAAAGTAGGCAACTTAAGTTTTGCCTGTCTAAAAAGTTAAGTTTTAG